>NW_024884253.1:41682663-41691344 GCF_019232065.1 Centrocercus urophasianus
TCTTTTTTTTTTTTTTTTTTTTTTTTTCAATTTGTGTTTTCTGAGAGAAAAATACAATTTATTACTGTGCTTTGACAGACATTATTTTACTCTTAAATTGTTTCAGATTGTTCACAACATTTTGGAAGATAGAAAATAAAAATTCAGGATTATTGAAAATACAAAAAAAAAAAAAAGAGAAAATTTCATTGCACACCTTGGCTTGCCATTTTTCTTTGAAATATTTTCAACGGTTGCTCATAATTTTATTTTCCTGGAAAACGAAGCATGCAGAAATACATGCACATCTATATCTATGTTCAACAAGGTAAACTGTAGTTTATTGCATAAATTCAGGCCAAGCCCACATAGTCCATTTCATTCTTAGTATAATGAAGTACACCCTAATGGTTCATCTTAAGCATATCTCAGGGTAGAACCCATGTTTAATGGTCAGGCTATTGACCCCTCTACAACAGGGAAATTTGTTTTTTTTTGCTTAAACTGATACATAAATCCTACAGATCTGAAACTTCTGTAGATAAGCAGCAGCAAACTGATTATCTCTTTTTATTTTCCTTTTCTTTTTTTACAGATGAATTTAAATTTTCCTGCAATATCATTTCACTACAAAAACACACTGACGGTGCAGGCAAACATCAACAGAACCCTTCAAGTTCGTAGAATCATAGAATGGCTTGTGTTGGAAGGGACCTCAAGGATCATCAAGCTCCAACTCTCCTGCCACAGGCAGGGCCACCAACCTCCATATCTAATTCTAGACCAGGCTGTGGTCTATACATAATGTCTCTGATCATTTTTTAAGAGCTTCATAATTTCCATGACAATTTCCATTTACTGACGTCTTCATTAAATATCCCTCAAGTCTCATAGAATCTTCCTAACACTGAAGAAACACTTTTCTCATTTGTTTACTTTTCCAATAACCATCTTTAATGTACACTGAACTAATTAAACAGCTTAATAGCCCAAAAGCAAAATTGAAACAAAAACCTGGCCATCAAAATAATAGTTTTGAGAGGAGTATATTGATCTTAGCGACTAATTTCCAGGAATCTTGCAAATAGGAACCCTGTTTTTTGTTGTTTTGCTTTATTTTGATGTAGGAAAGTTTTGGGCATAGTTGTCAGAATATTGTGGAAACTACTTCAGCTGTGAAGTCTAACTCACAAATTCTGGAAATCACATGCTATGGCATATAACTTGTTCAATCTAAATTATAGACTTTCAGAAGACTATAAGAAGACTTCTGTTCTATTACATATAATGATGCAGAGGTAAATCTCATACACATAAATCCTTTCTTTCTAATCCTATTTAATGTATTTCTTTTCTGTTGAGGCCACGTGATTTAACTCAATGACGGCTACAAGTTCAGGTTGCAGTTGCCTCAGGTAATGAACTATTTGGTAGAATAAGATCTCTAGTAATTGCTAGAACTGTTTTTTAAACTTTTGTCAAGGAGGAAATTTACATGTTTTTCCAAAGACTTCTAGTATGTACTTAATGTTTTTAGTGATTGAACAACAGGTCAAAACAAGTACAGGTAGACCATTTCACATAATACTTTTAAGAAGACTGAGAACTGAAAGCTTATTTATTTTCATACAGTCTCTGTGTAATCTAGATAAAGTAAAGATCAATATACCTTTTCTCCTGTGCAAAATTTGGCTTTGGGCTTCCACTGAGTTATAACTCCTCCCCATACCACTACAGCAAACATTGTTCTTTGCCTTCAATGGCAAAATTTTGCAGCCCTTGTCCATTCAAAAATTCTAGAGCATTTCTCATATATCTAGGTTGTATATACGTTTATTTTAATTTAAATTTAATTTTATTTAATTTTATTTAAATTATTTTCCTACACGAATGACAATTCTATTACAAAAAAATACAACCTGATGACAAAAGCTTATCTGAAGTCATCCATCATTTCTGAGTAAATTAAAAAAAAATGGAAGCGCAGCTAATCCTTTTTTTACACCAGATGAACAGGTTCTGTTAAGGCAGAGGTCAACTATATATATATATATATATATATATATATATATATCTGAAGTAAATTAACACAATGAAAGCTGCATCATTCTTTGTCTCTCACAAGAAGTACAGTGATAATTCTTCTCTGCCTTGATCTGTTTTAATTTTCAGAGATGTTCTTTTGCATGGAGGTGAATATGTGCGTACATCTGTGAACTGCCAACACCATCCTTATCCCAGCCTACATCTTTTGATTCCTCACACAAAGGACACAAAATGGTGAAGACAGCTCTGACTATATAGGCAGCTGAGATCCATCCAGAATAGTTTCCCAGTCAAGCCTGAAGACCTTCTACCACAACACTCAGTCAAGTGACATGACTAAAACAAAGAAGAGAACACTTCTAAAGGAACCCCTTTCCTCCATGCTCACCATGGTGGGCAAAATGGATGGTCTCTTTCATCTATAAAAAGTAGACAGCCAAATTGCTTTAGAAGGTTTCAACACTTATCATATTAGAAATAACTCTCATTTAAAATATATTTATGACACTTTAATACCTCCCCTTCTTGTCTAGACAAAAGTCTTACAGGCAGAAAATATACATTTACCTTCGAAGGATTCTGGGAGATATTTCAGAGCTACTATAATAACATATTTTCTATCACAGTAATATTATAATTATCCAGATATGCAAACTTCTTAAAAAAATATTTGTAATAATTACACGTTATTATATTACATTGTAGTTCTTTTAATTGTAACTAAAAAAAAATCCTGTTTGCATCTTAATGGCATTTCTTCCATGGAGTGTCTCTAATCAGATCACAGCTGGCCATTTCTTCTGCTGACTAATAGATCACATAGGATATTACTGTTTCTCTAATGGGTAATTTTAATAATGTTTTGGGGTGAAGAAAGGTAGGAGAATCCCTAACGATCATATTTAAACACTATTTTTAGGAAAAAACTAAGATGAAAAAGAAAATTAAAAAATGTTTTATACTGAACAGTATTGTACAAATATTTATTAAAGTCCTTTTAGTCTTGGAATACCAAATAGCTATTAGAATCTGACATTTTTAATGTTCTTCATTTATTGAACCCCAAGGCAATTTACAAAACTCAAACGTTATTTTACATACCATTATTGAAGCCTAGCTGTTTCTGAAACCTATTAAAAATGACATTCTTAGTTTTATAAAAAGCAGAAAAAAACTGTGAGATTTAAGGAAAGGGAGTAGACTGTCTGATGAAGTTTGGTATTTGTACTTTCACTTGCAAGTAATTCTTATAAGTAAAGGTGCAAAATTTTTATTACTCTAATCACTACATTAAGGCATAGTCAAGGCTTTTTAAAATGCTGTTTAATAATAAATGACATCAAGAAGAAAATATCAACCATTTATTCCTTTTCTGGAGGGACACGAGGTCAAATGGACCAAATACAGACCCACAGGACCCACTAGAATACAATAAGAGATCTTTAAAACACCACACAAAGATATTACCAGAGAAATGAATAACAGCTCCTTTTGTAGTACCATGAATCTCTGTGGTAACCTGAGAAATGAAAATACCTTCATTAAATACACTTTTCTGTTCATATAGGCCTTAATAATTTAGTCTGAGGCAGAAAATATACACATTGAACTGTAAAGAACTGGAAAATATTTTCCCTATCTCCTTGTGTCTATACATGTTTCACCATATGGAAAATGTTAGATTTTACACTTAATTATGCTACGCGAACAGTATTATTTATGAAGGAGCCTCCTAAAAAAAGGACCAGTATGTGCTTTTAATTCTTCTACACATAAATAGATTAAATAGATTAACACATATTTTGCTCCGAAAGTAATGTCTCCTAATAATTTTCATGGAAACTACAACAGATAGAGAATACAACATATATTATTATTATTATATTATTTACTCGAGAAAATTCTCTTCTACAAAACACTATTTTTCAACATAGTTGCCACCGTTAGCTATGCAAGTTCATCAGTCATGAACAAGAGCCTGCAAGTAAAAATCTAAATGGCTGTCTGGGACAGGGCTTGTCTTTCACATCACTGTTACCTCTGCTGTGACATGCACTGCCTACCACCTCACTGTGCTCACATCCACTGTAAGGTCTCCAGGAACGCTCAGCAAGCATTAATGGATGTCAGCATGAGTCATTTTTTCCTCATGGGGGAATTCAGTGACATACCTTTGCTCCATATGCAATCCATGTCAGATGCCATTTTGCAGGAGCATAATTAGGATTTTTCTATGCATTCTTTTCTGAATTTATATGCAGGTTGCTACATCTGAAACTCCATTTCCTAGTCTTGTAGTCTTGAACCAGACTGATGCTTTATGTCAGATTCTGCTACTGATGGTCTATTAGCCTGTACTGCACCATAAACTGTTGCTATCTAGTGTTTATTAATTTAGCACCTATCAAAGCTAGAAATAATTATTTTAAGCATCTTAAAGTAATTTGATACTCCAGGTATTAAAACCTAAGCAAATAAAGATACAACATCAATTTAATTAGGCCTCAGATCTGTGGTATACATCTGCAATTAAACACTGAATATAATGAATAACATTTATATAATGTATTTCAAGTTCACAGAATCTTTAAAGGTAGTTCTTTTCGGTTGACATGATTAACTGTAACTAAAAACTATTAAATTAAATGTTATAAAAGACAACAAAAAGCACTTCATTTGCTGAAGTATTCACATTAAGAACAAAGGAAAGTCATCAAATATTGCAGGATGTTTGATCATTTATAAAGAAAAGAAAAAACAAGAATTGGATAAAAAGGCCACTTTATTTTTTTTCTTTTGCTACATGGACAGAATTATGAGAAACAACACTATAACTCACCAGGTACAGAGAGAAAGATAGAATGATGCATCTAAATGATATCACCAAAAGGCAGTACAATAAATTATTTTTTGTCTCTTTTTCTTGAGAAAAGCTTGAGAAAGCAATAAATCTAATCTATTTGAGGTGATGATACTTGAATCAGGGAAGCAGCAAGTCTGTTGGCTGAAATTATTTACAACATCATGTCAAATGTAGTAGATTTTTTGCAACCCAGAAGTTATGCCTCTATCTAATAATACAGATATTGAGAAATTCTCAAAATCAAAATTTCATTCTTAGTAATCAGAAAGAATGCTCCTTTTTCTTTTTCTTTTTCTTTTTCTTTTTTTTTTTTTTCTCATGAGATGTAGGCTGAAGTCAAATTGAATTTCCAGATAAATCTTTTCTATTTAGTAGCTGGTGTCTAAGTAACAATCATGCTCCCAAGGCACCAGAACACAACAGAGGAAACAGGCCATTAGAATCAGGTGTCTGAATAACTCTGTTTCTGTAATTCAGGGAAGCAAACAATCAGAAATGTATGATATGATGTGAGTATGCTCATGTCACATCATTCCACTTGTGAAAGGTACCCTTCTGATGAGGAATTCCACCTTAGCTGGATCCATTCCAAACTAGCTGTTCACCTGTGCAAAGCTAAAAAGTCTGCCTCACTGTAACCAGAATAGCATTCAAGTGTGATTTTGTCATCTTGTACTTACCCACAAAGAAGAATAAAGGATCTGCATCATCATGGGAGTTTTGGGAGATCACCTGACTACAAAAGTTCAGAGAAGGGGGATTTTTTATGGGGAGTAAAAGCAGGGTGCAGGGTTAGACGGGGAGGGAGATGGGCAGTGAAATTAGGTCCCAGAGCCTGTTGAAATAACAGCAAGCTGTCTGTGAATATCGAGAAATTTACTAGTTTATGCTCTGTGATAGTGCTAGAGAGATATTTAAACTCATAGTTGTTATCTAGGTTAGATTTCTAATATATTGTCCCCAAGTTCTATTAATTCCACTATTTAGTCCAAGCTTGTCCCAGTGTCAGATACAGGAAAGGTAGCACACTGCAACAGGAACATCGTATAAATTGAATGATCTTAAGGCACATTAGGATCACTCTAAAATTTTGCATCAGGAACTCTTAAAAGTAAAGAAAACATTTGAATTGTTTACCTCAGCTTCCAGCAATAATAAATCACAGAGAAAGAAATTTCTTTTAGCAGCTGGAAGTTCTCCAGACACCTAATGTCAATTATGCCGTTTTTACATCTGTGCTATTGCTTCCTGAAAGCAAATAAATTTGCTGGGCTGTAGCATTTAACTTGAAACTGACTCATAGCCGTTGCACTGTTCCTACCATCACAGGCTGCTTTCACCAAAAATGTTAGAAGAAAAGGTGGAGAAAACATCTGGAGACATCTGCAGTTCCATTTGTAACAGACTGATTTAAATATTTTGGAGAGACATTATAGGAGAAGGCTGTGTGAGAAACTGGGTCTTATGACAGGGATGTCTTCTGTGCTGACATCGTCTTACTGATCTCTGCTAGGATGGCTGAGGAAATACACAAGCCTGAAAAGAAGAAGTTATTCAGGACAAGTCAATAAATAAGTTAAGTAAAGTATGTGGCTAGCATGAAGAAATCACTTTAGTTCTATACACTAGAAGGAGAAATAGCTTTGTTTTATGATAATGATGTGTAGCAGTGGGACACTCAAAGCAGTAAACAGCTCATTTGTTTAAGGTCTACTCAAAACCATATCATAGCTTTTGTTTCATTTCTGCAGCTAGGAATCTCAGCCTAAGAGAAAGAAATGTAGCTGAAGGCAGAAGAATGCATAACTATCT
Source organism: Centrocercus urophasianus (assembly GCF_019232065.1). Taxonomy (NCBI): domain Eukaryota; kingdom Metazoa; phylum Chordata; class Aves; order Galliformes; family Phasianidae; genus Centrocercus; species Centrocercus urophasianus. The sequence continues at coordinate 41,689,364 of NW_024884253.1, forward strand.
AATTATGTCATAAGTAATATGGAAAGAAAAATGTTTAGTGAGGAAACCAGCATATGGTAACACTACAGGTAAACCTGGATTTTTTTTATATACAAACCACAACCACAGGCTGTGCTGTAGCTCATATATTGAGTTCATTGCCCTTTTAGCCAATACTCGTTTGTGGAATCACTCTATTATTTTTTCACTGTAAGTTAAAGAAATAATTAATCTTCAACAAAAAGCTGAATTAAAACATACAAAAATAGAAGCTGCTAGCAACAGTAAGACCAGGAGGCTAATGCAAATTGATAATTAACAAAACTTTTTACAGGATTCCTTTAAACTTTAGTTGCATATTAAAGCAATAATGCAAATGCATCACCAGGGCAAAGGCTCCTTGGAGCAATTTACAAATTCTATGACTGAGTGTGTTTACATTAAATCTAAAAAGAGGTCTGTGTGTTTTTAACAGTGTTTAAAGCCTGTTTAATCCCTGTGTTAATTCTCAAAGCATCTCATAAATAGCACTAGTTCTAAGAGACCAGGCACTTTTTTAGTCAAAAACTCCTTTACAATGCAACGAGGAACTAATTGCACGCAACACTACAAAATACCCATCACTGGAACCCTCTTTGCACCTTTATATTACTCAATATATTATGTACTGTGTGGTACCACAAAATGGATACTTGCTCTAGAAGTCCTACCATGACAAAGTCACCTCGGAACAAACCATCAGGAATTAAAACACAGGTCACAAATGATATTAAATCGATTTTTCTCTCTTTCAAATCCTACTCCTACTTGAACAATAAATACAGAAGTGTCATGGCTTTATGCAAAAAACACAACAAAAAGAAAAGAGTAGGAATACCTCTTGCAAGAGGGAGGCACTTCTGTCAAATTACGCTTACCTCTTTCTCATTCTCTGAATTAATAAACGGAAACAGTCACATTCATTTATTACAATTAAAAAACCTGCCAAATGAAGAAAAATTGACTTTCATTAGTAACATATTAAATTATTAGTTTGCAATGTAATTCCTTATTAATCACTTAGCATGCTCTGAGTTCTTTTTCTGTTCCCTCTTCCCTTTCCTTGTAACCAATTGTCAAGACATTTATGAACTGAGTTTTATTTGCTCTTCAATAGGAACAAATATAAAAAGATGTCCCCCCCCACATTTTTCCCTTAACAGCAATGCAGAATGTTGTCTACAGCACTAATGAAACCCAGAGAGACAGCTGAGAAGGCTTACTAGAGCCCATGGGTGGGTCACTACCTCAAAAATAAAGCCACAACTAGGATGACGATGAAGTTCATGAGTAAGGAATGCCTGAGTAATCTGAGCCCACCAAAGTTGCAGATAAAATTAATTAATACCCTATCACTCTTTTTATGGTATCTTTTTTCCTACCAAGAGAATCTCTTCTTAAGAAGATTAAAGAACAGGTTAAGTTCTCCCAGAAACAAAAGTGTTGGGAGCAAATTCTTCCCTGGGGTCAGAACAGTTAAACCTTATGAAAAGGAAGAAATTGAAACAGTTTGCAAAGACAAGAAAAAAGAAACAAACAAACAAACAAATAAAAAACATTTATCCTGAGGGAAGATATTTTTTTTAAAGCCCAAACCAGCTCTGTATAGGAGGTCATTTCAGCCTTAGTGCACAGATGGTCTCTATAGAGAACAGAATTAAGGATTACAGACAGCTATTCTAATACTTTAACATGGAATACAGACATATTCCACAGGTCTTCCTGAAAGAGGTGCATTACAAGACATGTCAAGGAGGACAGCCCTGCAGCCAGCCCCAACCCCAGTGCCTCCCATCAGGATCTTCCTGCCTCAGGCACCGAGGGGCTGCACAGCATCTCTACTGGGGGACCTGGGCACCCCAGCACAGCCACTGCATCCTCAGCAGAGGATCCGCAGGAGCTGGGGCAGGCAGTAGCATTATGAACAAAACTAAAAAAACAAACCAAAACACCCTGTTTCTAT
>NW_024884253.1:41691354-41691536 GCF_019232065.1 Centrocercus urophasianus
GTTTGTAGAAAAGTCAAGTAATGTAAAGAGCTCTATTATTTATTTCAGAATTGACTAATGCAGAGAAAGATATCCTGAAATGAAGAGTGTACAACCGAAAAAGATACTCAAATTAAATGCTTCCATTTATCAGTGACTCAAGGTAAAAAAAATCATTGGATTGGGAAAATGTGTTAGAATGA
>NW_024884253.1:41731253-41961085 GCF_019232065.1 Centrocercus urophasianus
TATTGTTACTTACACTGTGCTATACAGAAGCACATCATGGATAAAAGACCCAGGGAACAGTGAGAGCAGAAACGGAGCATGTAACGTTTCGGGACTGTTATGCATTTTACTCTTTTATTATAAAGCAGCTGACCAAAAGCCTCGAAGACCTTTTGAATGCAATAGGCTGATTCCTCAGGATCATGGGAGAAACATAAAAAGCTTATGTGAAGCTGCTTCCCTTTCTAGGATGTTCTTTGATTTATGTTTAGAATGAGCAACGTGATGTAACTTCGAAGTTAGTTTTGCTTTGATTGAAGATCCCTTCCAAACTATTTTTTCCTGTGAATCTGAAAAAAGTTCAGAATACTTCCCCTTCTCATCAGATGGTGTTAAGACCGAGTCCTGTAGCACACTCATTTTCACAGCTTCCATTCTCATTAAACAAATGGCCTCCTGGACTTCTCTCCACTCTCTATTTTTGACATTATACAATTACTAACATTATAGTTAAGACAATTAGCTTAATTGAAGAAATAAGTGCTAATCAGCAGGAAATGTGAATATTCCTGAACTTCACTTACTAACACAAGTTAGCATAAGGACACACGTGGTGGTAACTCATGTTTTGATGCTCGCAAATGTTTCAGCTGACACAAAACCACTGTGGTGCTCCTGTTTACTACATTTGGCTTTTCTTTGAATTAGTCTCTCTTTTAGAGCAAAATAAACCTCTGACTTTCAACTCATAGCTTTTTGGAAAGATAGAAATCATTTGAGTCACTTCTCAAAACCTTTGCATTTTGCAGTTTAACTGAAAAGGAATATCACTTGGAGCACACAGTCATCACCCAGCTATTCATACTAAAGAGTATGTAGAGGATTTGCTGTGTCTCCCAGTTTTAAAGCTCCTGTCCCACTGCTAGTAGGGGAGTTAAATATCAGGATGCATTGGAAAAAAATTTTGTCATGCCTTAAAAAGCACTTGAAACAGTAATCATTTATTTGTGGTTCTTCCTTTCATACTTTAAACACAAGAGAACAAAAGTCTTGGTCATAGCTTTATCTTGATCAGTGATAAGAATTACTTGAAGAAATATTTCCTGCTAGTGTGGAATTTCTGGATTACTTTATTAGTATCCAGTGAAAAAGCATTTACAGACTTAAGAAAAAATCCCAGAGAATGTTCATTATGTTGATTTCAGAAAGTTCTTCTGTTCTTACGGGGTTTCATAATGCAAAAAAAAAACCAAAAACCAAAAAACAACCAAAACCAACACCATGTAATCTTGTGTCCTTGTGCCTCAAGGGTTATAAAATACTTTTAGGAAAAAGCTGATGGGCTGATGTATAGAATTTTCAGTACTTACAGGATTGCGTTCCCCATGCAGAGTTGGAAAGGGACACATACACAGCTTCTGAAAAAACTGCCTGGGGTCAAAGACAGTTCTAGAGGGGGCTACTGGAATCAGAAATTGTATCCAAGGCACCTCAGTTTCTCTTTGAAGCTGAAGTCTATATTACAAAGGGATTCAAACATTTGCAACAAAACACAAAAGGGCTTGAGATCATGTACTTATATCAGAGATATTTCTGATGAATCCCCACAACAGTGAGTTTTGTGGGGAAGGAGGGAAGGAGAAGGTAAGGAAGGGTGGACCAATCACAAAAAGATCCTACTCACATACTCTGAAGTGCAAAGAATTTTGTCAGGAATCAGGTGTTTATGTTTTAGGATTTAAGAGTCTGACATTTTCATACTATATATCATGACATACTGAACAGCTGGATAAGATAGAGCAGTAAGAGAAGATTGCAAAATTAGATGTTAGACCTTTGATCTAAGAACAGCTCGCATATCTATATATGTATATACATTTAATATCATAGTGAAATATCTCCTTGGGGGACTTATACGTTAGGAAATGAATTATTCTTTTCTCTGTCTTGTAGGCAAATTGAGTGCTCTGTCCCTATTTTACCATGCACAGAATAGGTCCAACCTAAAAATCTTTAGAGGGAAAATTTGAGATCCTCCACTTAGACAGCCTAGAGTAGCAACTATAGCAATCTGGATCTCAATAAACTTGAAATATACAATTGTATAACTTTTATTGCAATAAGGTGAGTTTAATGACCAATTCCATGCATCATGCTACACTAGAAGAGAAAATTCAGCTTTGTCCCTTTCTTAGCAGGGGCATAACAGGCTGCATAAACCAAAAGAAAATTAAACAAAACAGACCAAAAATCCCCTCAGGCATTATCACTATACAGTACCTAAATCACAACCGTTAAAATCTGCAATACTAAAAGTATTTCAAGACCTCACAGGAACAGTGGTTGAGGTATTAAATAGTACTTAGAATCATAATAAAGCTGGAATCTTAAGAAAGAATATTAACTGAGGTACACTGTCACAAGGGCTACTTTGGGCCCAGAGTTAATTTTTTGCTTTGGTTTCCTTTATGTAGTGTAAAGTTCCTGGGAGAGGATAGCCTTTTAAACATGTGCTGAAAATTCAAATAAATGTACTGTTTTGTCAGGCTGCTTAGCTATAAGCAGAAGAAAGGTACAGCTATGGCACACACTGCCATAGGAGAGATTTAAGAACTCTGCCTGAATATTTTTGTTAGGCTAAAGAAAACAAGTTAGCAAATTGTGTAAACCAGTAAGTAACTAGCATAATCACTTGGTAAGCAGAGACATGAAGCCAACATAGTTCTTAAATCCATTCTTCTAACAATTCTTACGTATCTGCCTTGAGAGGCACGAAAGTAGAACAGAATCTTAGCTAATGAACTGATAAATTAATGGTAATCCTTATTTATTCATGTCAATAACCGCTAGTAAATTATTGACTTCATCACTATTGATATTGATATTGATATTGATAGTTCATGGAGTAATAGCTGAACAATACAAGCGTTGTGTATCATCTTTATTCATGTGCTTCTATTTTTACATTATTCTAATTTCCCTTGCTTTTCAATGGAGAATGCTTTGTACATTTTTGCAAATGTACTTCCCCCTTCCATCTTGAACTGTGCCTAATCACTTCTAAAAAATGAGAATGCAATTTAAAATGCAGACTTCTTTGCAAGTACATCATTTAATAAGCAGCTAAATATTAATTCTATATATAATTTAACAGTAGTCATTTGTATTAGGAGTCTATTACAAGTCAGATGAAAACTAGAAGTATAGAATTGTGTATAAAAAGAACAATGATTTTGATCTATCATTAGCATGACCCAGGAAGACAGAGACTAAAGTTCTGTAGGAAGAATATTCAATGATGGCTGCATTTTGCACATATCTGTAGCACACCCCATGGAAGCACTGCATGCCGTACAATTCAACATGATTGAAATACCTCTTCAGGAACAGCACAGACTTCACATTCCCTCCAGAAACAATGAGGCTGTTGGTGGAAATATTTAAAGAAACTCACAGGAAGAAAAAACTGCATGATACCTAACCTGCTATTAAAACTGAAAGCTGAAGTTCACAGGAGTAAATGTGATTCATTGTGCTACGTCATTAATCTTTATGAGCAAAATGATTATAAAATTCTATGGGGAGGGGAAAGCAATTACTTAATGATGTATAAAAATATCCCTGTAGATATTTTGGAAAGTACTGTGCATAAAACTGTCTGCGTAAGGCCTGTGGATGGTACAAATAGCCCAGTCAGAGGTATACTTTTAAACAGTACAAGAGTTATTTCTTAATTTTTAACTCTATCCCAGTCACTGTTTAACATTCTGTGTTCACGTACTGTCTACATTGCTAAATTGCCTGCAGCTCCAGCGCAGTCAGGCAGTACTCAAATTAAGCCACAAAGTAATTAGGTTTCAATCACTGAATATTCACAGCTCAATTAAGTTATTTACAGAAACGTAGACAATTCTGCAGCAAAGACAAACATTTCTATTGACACTCCCCAAACTATAAAATAAATAAATCCTGATGTAAAGACAAAACTAAACTCAGATCTCTCTTCTATAAACAACCTTTTCCTCCCTATCCCCATTCATTTTAGAGATCAGCTGTCTTCAATTTGTATTTGCATACTCATACCTTTACAATAAAAATGTAAATCATCATAAATAAATAAATCAGTGCCTCTATTGAAAATGTGTTTTGTCAGTCTCCCATTTTACTACTTGTTAGAAGGTTTTGGTAGCAGAAATAGAAAGCATGCCTCATATTTATAATAGGAAGAAGTGATTAGTATTGTTCAATAAAATTCAGTCTACCGAACAACTTAGAAAACAGATGAATTGTCCAGACCAACAGGACAGGATTTACAACCACATCATGCCACAAGCCATCAAGATACAACATCATGCAGCTACCAGCACCTAGCAGTTAGGAGACAAAACCACACAAAATGGAACAACATTCAGATTTTTTTCCATAGCCCTGGTCTATTGAAGTGAATCCATGTGGCAAAGTAAAGAATGCAACTATACATCAAAGCTCATCCTTGACAACATCCAAATTGCTACAAACAAATGAGAAGCATAATAGCATGATTAACACGGACAGAAACTTCTGTGGCTTAAAATGAGATTATCAGCCCTGGACACTTCATAAATGTATCACCATGATTTTAATTCATCAGGTTGTTTTTTTTTTTCCTTTATACAATGACAGTCTCACATTTAAAAGATGAAATGTTTTTACTTTGCTGCTGTACCTTTATGTTGACACAGGGAGTTTGTAGCACACAATAGACTTTCCCACTGCCCCACAGTGACATCAAGGTGGTCAAGTTCTCTATACTCATTTCTTTTAATCCACTGGGTTAGAAATTTTGTAGAGAACAAGTCATAGCTTTTTAACAGAATCTAGCTTTCCCAAGAAAACTATGGAGTAGTCTATTTTTGCATTAGTTGACAACCAATGAACAAAGCTGCACACAGAAATTAGGTAAGTAGCAGTAGAAGCTCTTTCCAATCTTTCATAATGTGCTAAACTAAAAAAAAAAAAATCTAAAAAAAACCCAGATTCTCAGTAATTGAAAGACTGGAATTCAACATTTCTGTTTTTTGTTAAGAAACATAAGAACATCACAAAAACATAAAAGCCACAAAATATTACAAAACAAAAGCCTAAGTCTGCAGACATTAGTCATAACTGATCATAAATACATTGCTTTCCACAGCTTAGTATTTAGTCTCATAAGGCAAGTTGCTTCTGAATTAGAGGCTGGGAGTAAGGTTAATAGGAGCTTTTATTGAAGGAAGACCTATTTGAACACTCAGTATTAAAATCAAATTGTAACCAGAAGTACAGCAAAAAAAAATATGCAGAAAATAGCATACCTATATACCCACACACATACATCACAGAGAAGTAGAACAGAAATGTGGTTAATGTCTATTACAGACTAAACTTTACTGCAAAGTCTTTTTTTCCCAGTATATATCACAATGACAGTAGATCATTTTCTACATATTATTTTTTCAAATAATATTCCAAGATCTGCCATTTGATGGAATGAGTGAGAAAAAAGACTGGATTCTGTGCACCGTGTTCCAAAGAAGTCTCCTACTCAGTGCTTGTCCTATTAAGAAGTATGTGCTAGATAAGATCCAGTGTATCAGTGGGGAACTTTAACGTGTGCTCTTTCATTCCTCAGACATTTAGCACTACATGACTGTAACTAGAATCTCTTTCTGTCACGTTTACTGACTCTGCCAAGACTGTGAGCTGCTAGACAACGCACAACAGTCCATCTACTAGCAATGCATCTGCAGCTTTTGCCAGCATGTCAAGAGGAGATACAATTGCTTAAAGGCTGAAAACCACATCACCTTCTTGCTCCCTTTACTTAAATTAAAAACAGAATAGGTGTTATTTTTCTTGTATTAAGCCCATGAATTTATTTACAGTGGAAATTAATTGGAGCAGATAACACAAAATCTGCAGAAACTGGGAATTCAAGACTTGTTACTTTTTCAGACCAGATCAAACAAAGAACTTATGTGGCATCCAGCATTTGTTTTTCTAAAGAATTTCAGATTGAAAGTTTAAGTCATCCCTTTCCCAGCTGCATACAAAATCATATTCTACAACATCACATGTAGCCCAACTCACATTTTTTGAAGACCCGGAATATATCTGTAGCTCTGTTTGAAGTACAGTTTCTTTGTTTTTTGGCTTTCACTAGCTCCATTAGAATTGAAGGTCGAGAAACACAAGCTATTCCTGTAATTTAACAGGAGCAAGCAGAATCACTTACTGTGGGACTCACTGTACACAGTAGTGTGCATAAGGCATATTTCGATGTTAATTAACCTCATGGAGAGATGAGAGAAATTGACCGAGCAGCACAAAGTTGACTTTTACTTTTTTTTTGTCTTGGTGTATTCTCTCACTTGTGTTTTCCCTCCCTTGTCCACTGCCACATGCTGACATTTTTCACTCAATTTTATTGTAATCAGGCAACCAAAGGCAATAAAGAAAAGGGCATGTCAAGACAGTAGCTAGCACCTCCCAGCTAGTAAATATAGAGCTGTTACTTCCTCTGCTATAATGATAAAAACAAACAAACAAATATATTTTAAAAATGACCCCCCATGAAAACAAACAAACAGAACAATCCCTATACCCTGCTTCCCTCAGATAGAGGGGAAAATCAAAGCTTTCTCGTTCCCACAGCAGTGGTTTCTTGTGAATGGCAATGCTGATCCATTCACTACCATTTTTTTAGGCAGTAAAAGGTCAACATGCTAAAACACTAACATGGCTGAGGCTTAATTTAAAAGAAATAACTTGAGGCAGAAGATCTGATGAGGTATTTCAAAAAATAAGCATTGAGGAATTCAAAAGTAAATATATGTACACGTATGATAAATGGAGTGCTGACGAACAGAAGCAAGAACTAGCATAACAGACAAGCTGAATACCCGCCTTTATCCTTCACAGTGTCTCAAAATCTGTAGGGTTTTCATTCTTGTCTGCTCCTCATTGGGCATGATTCTCATGTCAAATAATGTATTCTCAGTGAAAAGAAATTAACAAAATGTGATAAAGCACAAAGCAAAATGTGAATGAAAGCCAGAGTATAGAACCCCATAACTTGCAGAAATGTAAGTACACATCACTTGTTTTCAAAGAGTGGTGAAGAATGATTATCAAGTGTTTTCTATCCTACTTATTAACATTATTATAATTTTCTAAAGTACTATGTTATGGAGCGGAGATTGCTCTCATCTGCTAACTGCTTAGATTAGAAAGAATAGATGGATAGAGTAGTTCACTTTTCCTCTAAAGGGCTTAATTCCCTGATTTTACCTTTTGTATCCTTCAGATATATATATATATTCTTTCCTTCTTGTTATTTTGTCATTCTCTTCCTGATTTCCTCTTCCAGCCTGTCTAAGTCTGGGACTCCTTACTAGCTGTGTTGAATTGCCCAGTGATGCAGCAAGTCAGATAGAAGGCAGTAGGAGAAAAAAATATATAACATTTGTACCAGGACAAAATTTTCCTCTACAGCAGACTAGATACGAACATATGCTCAGCACTGTATATACACATGTATCTGTTTGCTGGCTCAAACATTCAGTAATCATAGCTTCCAGGCAAAAGTAAGAGCTTGATATTAAGAACTTAAAAATAACTGTAAAACCCAAGAACCTGGAAGTTAAAACCTGCTCTTCATTAAGGGGTAAGAAGGTCCTTTGAGCTAGCCACAAGCAAGTAAAAGCTTCTGAGCAACTAGAATGTTAACAAATGGGGTAGCTAAAGATAAAAATAGATGCAGTGCAGTCATCCCAGACTTTGGAAGAAGTTTGCCATCCTGATTTAGGGTGCTCATATTATAGAATTTGCCAGTTGACAAGAGACTGAAAAATAGTAGGAAAAGATGGAGACATATTTTTGGAAATAGAAGTAGATCTTTGTTAAAAAATTTCCTATGCCAACTTACTTTATAGATCTGGTAAAGGGTTATGGCTTGAAAGAAACTGAGTAGCTGTGAGCCCTGTCAGGTAGTCAATGGAGAATGTATATCTGCAGATTTATTGGAGAAAATCTGAACAAAATATTTCTGCATCCCTTCAGAGTGGCTGGTTCAGTTGCTTTTTGTTTGGCAGAAAAATTCACCTTCCTCTCTCTGAATGGTGATCTCCTCTCCTAAGCAGAAACAGGCACAAACCCCTATATTTCCTTCCCTAGCATCTCACTAAGGATTCAGCAGTCCAAAGGAAATAACTTCTGTTTGGCTTCCTAAGAAATACATGTACATTTTATCTGCAAGCACTTACATCCTTTTGCTTTTCTTCCTACAATCATGCTTCACTGAAGAATCATTTCTTAAGGTTATCCAGCTCTGTTTCATTAATGCTCTGCTTTGCAGGATCAGCTCTAACCAGCAAGTAACCTTTTAGGAGCCAGATGCTCATTTATCTGCTGTGGAGGCTGCTAGGCAACTAATTACAGGGGGCCAGTACATATTTATGAAAGAAAGCTTTTATAGACCCTGACTCCTTTTAGAGAAACCTGCTATCCCCTGACAACCTGTAAAAGAAAGCGGATAACCTTTTCTTTTGCGTTAATGCCATCCTGTGTGAACAGGACCAGAGCAGCTGTTGTTGGAGACATTGCTAGTCTTCAGGCAGGACCTAATTACAATGGCAGATGTTACCAGGTAATGCTATTTAACATGTGTCTGCTTAGTCATCCACAGGAAGGCTTGTGCCCTGCGTCCAGCAGATGCTGTAGAGCCACACGCATGTGGTACAGAGCCAACACGTCTGACTTTTTTAAGAGTGATTATTAGTTCATGGTTGTACTCAACTGTCACATGGCTGCCATCAGCTGAGAAAATGAATACAAAAAGCTTTTCTTCCTGTAATCTTTCCTCACAGAAACAAACAAAACACAGCAAAGCAAAACAAAAAACCCCAAGAAGCACTAACAAAACAAGAACCCTTTTCCCATTGTCTTCCATAATTACTTTTGTTATGAATGAGTTTTATGAATGTTGATAGACAATTTGAATTATGCAGAGTTTGAGGTAGGGAACACTATACAAGCAGAGAAAGTTTAATCTCTATGATTGGAGGGTATATTTTGTTTCATTTTGGTATAGCTAAAGAATAAGAACCTAGAAATATAAAACTGTTGCTGTGCTATTTAACTGCCTTTGGGAAGTGCTGGTGGCTGGGGAACAAAACAGGCAGTGCCTTTAAAATACACGGAAGTTACTTCATGTTACTCCATTCTCCCACAGAAGCCAATGATTACTGGTTTTGTGCATTTTTTTGGGGCTGAAGGAAGGACAACCATATGAACATTTGTCATGTGTGGACATGATACCCTTTAGTGGACTATTTTTATTTTGTTGTTTTTACATGACATATATGCTGATTTACCCTTTTACAAAATAAGGGAAACAATGTTGAAGATAAAATCATGCTATTTTGAATCAGCTTGCTTATAAACTTAAGCTTACAATATTATACTTGATAAGAATTTATTTCCGTTGGAGTAACGGTTTTGAAAATATGCAAGCTTCTGCCTTTTGACATTCAGCTGTCTCTGCTTAAAATAAAATCTACTCCCTGTTAAAAAGTCATAAGCAGTGAAATACCTTGCATGCAAGCCAAGAGCATCTCCACTGTTTGTTCAAATCCATTTACTGTAATTTGGAGATCGGATCTCAGTTGAAATTCGTTTTCAGTATTCTAACAAAATACCCTTCCAAATACGACTTAAGTTCATGTTTGTACCTCACATCCTCCTTCTAAACTGAATTTGAGTGACATGGATTAGTTGGCATGGTAGTGATGGGCTGGTGATTGAACTACAATGGTCTCTCTCAACCTTAATGATTCTACAATTCTATTATTATGCCAGTGCTTAAGAATTGAGGAAATAATGAACTGCACGCTGTTCTAGAGTCCTTTACCTTAGAGATGTACAATATCATTGAACAATGCACCTTTTCCTTTATCAACAAGTGCAAAAGCATACTCATATATATTTTCAACATAGAAAATTTACACACTACAAGTCTTTCATGGTAGTCAACATACATGTGATAACATATGTTATAAAAAGGAGCAAACCTATCCTGTTAATGTTGTACTCAAGGCTGTTGATGTTCAGTTGCTGCCAGTTCAACAACAGTACCTGCTGGGGAAGTGCAGTTCTGCTAACTGAAGTTTCTGGATCACATAGGATCAGGTATTGCACCTGTTGCCTATGTTTTCCTTTTGTGTGTGGCCACCTGCCTTGTCTTTAAAGCTGATGGCTAAAGCACAGAAATAAACTCTGTAGAGAAGCACCAATTCTGGTTGTCTGCTACCTGCTTTAAAAAATTGTTTCCAGAAAATAAAGGAAGAATCATGAGGTAATTTGCCTCAAATAAGGATAAAGGCAGCTTGATAGAGCTAAATTAGAAGAAAAAAGCAGGAAAGAACAAACTAACCTCAGGTGTAGTTTTACTTTCATTGATGGGATTTGTGTCCCGGCACTCAAATTTGTCTGGTGTCCTGCTTCTTTCTTTTGATCTTACCCTTGCTCTTGAACAGCAATATGTGCTTTACAACATAATGAACCCAGTCCTGAGGTCTTAGCCCTAACCCCGTATTGCTAAGGTTCTAGACAGAACAAATCATGTGTTTGTTACAACCTTCAAACTCAAACAATAGAGCACATCACATCTGTCCACTGCAGAGAATAGTGATAATTTGACTAATCTGATAAATGACAGTGTGTCCTCTAAGTAACAGACTGTGCTGCAGGCTCTCAGTGTTGTGCAGTCTTCTGCCTGATAGGCAAAGACAAACTTTTTTTTTCCAAGTGCTTTGCTGAAAATGTTTTCCTTCTCTTCTTCCCTTTCTTATAATGCTCCATCAATTTCTGAAACAATGCAATTAGCAGTAATTATAGGGAGTTTGACAGAATGAATAGAGTTTTTTAGATGATTGTCTAAAAATTTCCTCTTCTAAATGACAGCAGATCTGCCTCATATAAAGAGGATAAAGAACAACTCTTTTGCTGTAGTAACTCCCTTTTCTAGAGGCAACATCATTTATTGTTTCAGAAAGCTGATAAAAGAAAAAAGGCGGAAAGAAAGAAATCAATGAAAAATGAATTTTCTTCCAGACATGTTTATAATAGAGAAAGAATGGAAAATAGTTATTATGACAATTATTTTTTGTTCACATTATCACTGTACATGGTGGGTATACTTTAAACACCAGTAAGGCAAGTATCTTAGGACTGCTTGTCTAATTTTCAAATTATGTTCATAGTCCAGAAGTTTTAAAATGCATTTTCAGTTCTTAGATACAGGCAGCTGCCTGAGCACTGAATAATGATTATTGGGTGTTGTTTGCTTTTCTCTCTGAAAGACATCTGATGTTCTCTCCAATAAAAAAAATAGAAAAATAGATTGCTAGTTACATATTCAGCCAAGAGCAATGTACAGTCTTTTCTGTGAAATGCAAGATGTGATTTTCTGTGAGACATGAGCACTAAACATGTCTAAACAGTTATATATTGTTATGATTTCTATATATCATTTATATTTATATGTATTTGTACTTATATACATAAATGTCTATTCATGAAGAGCAATCCACTTATCTTAGCATTTTTACACCATGTAAGAAATTCGTGGTGATTATCTGTTTGATTGATACTGTTGGAAAGGTGATCCTTATTTCAAAACCAAGTACTTTTTTCTTTCTGACATCTCACTGATTCCGTGTATTCTGATCTCCCAGTAAAGGGCTTGAGGCAGTTAGAAGCCCTGTAGTTGTGTTCATTACATTCATACAAACTGTTAAGAAGTAAGAAGGTGAGTAGTTCACACCATGATTTTGCTATACTGCTGGATATATTTCATCCTGTTCTACACTCTGTCTTGTATTAAAAGAGAAAGAGTAAAGACACAAGAACACAACATCCATATTGCAAAACAGTGCTCTGTTCTTTTACTGAACAAGTTCATTACTGGATACAATTTTTAGGTAGATGCAGAGAACATTTTTCCAGCTGCTGGACCCTTGAGAAAGCAACAACAAGGCAGACACTCTCAAAACATACATTTAAACAGTAAAGGTCATGAATAAAAGCTTTGTCACCACAAACTTTTCAGTGAATGACATTAATGGATATCAAATTAATCCTAAATGACATGGTAAAAAGCAATCAACATTTTCTCAACAGCTTTTGTGTGAAAAAAGTTAACACAGCGTTAGATGTGCAAGTATGTACTTTGAACTTATACATTCACAGAAAAAGACATCATTCTCAAAGATACTTTCTGTATTCCACAATAATGATTCAGCATTTGACATGTTATGCCAGTGTGTGTGGGTATATGTGTTGGTGGTCAAAATGCAGCTGTAATTCAGTCTGGAAGTAAACAGTCTGTTTAGAAGTCCAGATGAATTGCTCAAATGTCTTTAAAAAAAAAAAAATTAAAAAATTGCTAGCAATTAAAGGAGAAGGGAACTTTCTGCACAATGAGAGGGAGGGGAGAAAGTTTTATGCAGAATGGATTGTGCTGAGGAAGGGACTTCAGTAACCCTCAGACCAGGCACAGTGTTAGAGATGAAAAAATCTGGAAAGTACTACACTGAGTGATCGACCAGCTGCTCACTAATGCAAAACTTATCAAAGAGATCAAGAGCAGAGGTAGCCTGAGGTGCAGTGATTCGTTATAGAGTTCTCAACCTTTAGGGGTACAGGACAGGTAAAAAGTAAAGTGAAGACCCTAAGCCTTAGAAAGGCTTTCAGAGGTAAAAAAGGGAAAAAGCCAGAAGATATTTAAAAAGCTTTTCCTTGGGACACAAGTGCTTTCAGTCCCAAAATGCAAAAAATAGAAAGGAAAGGCAGTCGACAAACTTGGCTTGTCAAGACCTCTTAGCCAGGCTAAAACACAAAAATAGAACACATATGTAGCAGAGGCAGGGATACAAATGCTGGAAATATTATAGAATCAGAGAATCATAAGGGTTGGAAGGAACCTCTGGAGATCATCTAGTCCAACCCTCTGCTAAAGCAGATTCACTAGAATAGTTACACAGGAAAGTGTCCGTGTGTGCTTTGAGTATCTCTAGAGAGGAAAACTTCACAGCCACTTTGGGATACTTGTGCCAATGCTCTGTCACTCTCACAGTAAAGTTATTTTTCATGGTCAGAGAGAATTTCCTACTTTCCACATTTTACCCCTCGCCCCTTGTCCTATTGCTGAGCACCACTGAAAGGAGCATGGCCCCTTTCATCTGACTCCTCCCTATTAGATATTTATAAGCATTGATAAGATCCTCCTCTCCAGGCTGAACAGTCGCAGGTTTCAGACTTTTCACTCCCTCTACCTCACTCTTGAGAGATGCCACATGGAGTATTGCTCTTCAGCTCTGGTATCCCCAGAACATGAACACAGACTTGTTGGAGTAGGTCCAGAGGAAGACCGTGAGGATGATCAGAAGACTGAAGCATGTCTCCTGTGAATGATGAGGGAGCTGGGTTGAGTCAGCCCGAAGAAGAAAATGCTCTGCAGAAACCTTATAGCAGCCTTTGAATAGTTAAAGGCGGCCTACAAGAAAGCTGCAGTCTTTGTCAGGGAGTGTAGTGACAGGAAAAGGTCTAGTGGCTTTAAATCAGAAGAGGTGAGATTTAGATTAGATGTTAGGAAGAAATTATTCACAATCAGGGTAGTGAGGCACTGCAACTGGTTGCCCATAGAGTGGATGTTTGTACCTAGAAGTGATCAAGTTCAGGTTAGATGTAGCTTTGAGCAACCTGGTCTAGTAGGACATGTCTCTGCCCATGGCAGGAGGTTTGGAACTAGAAGATCTTTAAGGACACTTCCATCCCAAACCATTCAGATTCTTTGATTCCACGGCCCTATAACTGTAATTAACTCACCTCAAAACTACTTCCTAGTCAGAGGTCTAATGAGGTACAAGTAATACCCTTTGGTAATAAGCATATAAAGCTCTGAGTTTTTGAAATGTACCCAGACCTTCTGTGCTATATAGAACTGGGTTTAGATTTTCCTCTTTCCATCATGAAGCCTGTTTTAAAAGGGTACAGGGAGGGTATGTACCTGGGTCTCCTGGAGCTGAGATATGTATCTGATGCACTCAAGAAACAGATGAATGCTTCAGGGTTTCACAGATTAGATTTGGCCATTTAAATGGAATGCTAATATATCTAAATATTCTCTTGAACATTGCAGTCTTTTGGAAGAAATTTTAAACTAATTACGTGACAAATAAATAGATCTTACATACTTAGGAAACCTCAAGGCGGTTTTTTTCATTGATCAATAGGTATTTGACATATAGTAGCTGTACCTTGTAATCTAATTAAAGGATTATCTGACAGATAATTCTTTGGTACCTAGCTCAAGTATTCCCAACACAGCTCTCCAGAAGTAAACAAGGTCAATATTTTATAAAACTACAGACTTCAACTACTTCCCAGTGAATTACAATCATGCTATTAAAAAAAGTCTTGTGTAGAGCCTACTTGATTCCATAGAATCAGCTGTTATGACCCTTCCAAGACTACCGAGACACTGCTGAAAGTAACTGAATGGGATGCACATGACCTACTGGGGTTTGGTGCACAAGGCTCCTATATCACCCTGGACTATTTCTTTGTTACAAGACCAAGAAACATCATCTCCCAGCACACATTTTGAGAAGTAATTCCTCCTGAACTATATCAGTCTCGAGGAACACTAATTGGAGCATGCCGGATCAGGGTCAGGAAGGTAAATGGGAAATAAGTGTAAATAAGGAAGATGTTGAGACATGGTCCTGTTTTGCTTCCTATCCTTCTTCTGTTTCACTACGTAGGAATGCACTGGAGTACTCAACTGCAAACCTCCTGTTTCAGATTATTGGCTGCGTGCTATTCTGAAACCACATCTGAGGTTTCGGCTTCTTGAGTCTGGTCTAGACTGTCCTCGGCCAGACCTTCTTCGTCAGCAGAGAAATGAGTAAACTGATCTTGGCACAAAATGTTTGCAATGTTTCAAAGGAGTGGCATAGGAAATTTTTAAGAACTAAGTTTAGTGAACTATTTAATTTAATTTTACTTCAAATCTATTAGGAGTCAGAAGTATACCTGAACTCCTGCGAGAATCCTGTCTTCTTTTTTTCATGTAGTTCCATGTACACAGGCCACTTAAAGTTGGTAAGAGATTATAGCTATCTCCTTCATGTCTGATTGCTCCAGTCAAGCCTTTTTTTTTTTTTTTCTTTTCCCCCAGAGTGTATATAATATATTGAGAACATAGGCCAGTAATGTAGAGATAACCTCAGAATATAGCTCAGAGGGCTTTACTGTGTTTGTCATGTACTCAGATATTAAGCCTTGGACCTCAAGAGAGTATTTTTTACATTTTGGGAAAATAAGATAATAATTCAAAATATAATAGAAAATAATCCTGGTATATAAAATTATTAGCTTTATAAAGATTTGCTCATTCAAAACTCAGTGTGCAAAAATAAGGAAAATGTTCAGCAAGTTACCATTGTATGTTGTCATTATCTTCATCTGATCAATACATTTACACAGAAGGGATTGCAAACATATTCTTCCTCAGAATAAAACAGATTTATGCTATCCAGGATTATGCCATTGTACACTGAAATGATTATATTTAGGCTAGAGCAGATGTATGTCATCTCAATGCAAGCTCTTAGCTCAGGTTTTCCTTTGCTGTTGATGGCATGCAATCACTTCCATATGGTATGAGATTAAAATGAGCTGCTCAGGGGAAAAAAAAATAAGAGATATGGCAATTATGTCCAATAATGTATGCTTGAGGAAGATAAATCAACATATCCTGTGTAATGCTTCAGTGTTGAACAAAGGAAGACCAAATATACCGTGTCTTCTTTTTAGATACAACACAGCCTATGGGAATGTCAAACTCATTTTACAGTGTATCCTAAAAGATTAGAAAGATAGATTTCCTCGATTTAGGATGCATAAGAAATAAGAAACAGCATACTACACAAGAAACCAAAAAACTGGGCAGAAAATTCTGAACAGAGTTGAGATTTATCATCTGACTTTATCAAAGTCTGTTGTAAAACATAAGTTAGTTACAAACAACATACAGAAAAATCTGGCATTTATTTGCCATCTCTCTGATGTTGGGTTGATGAAACAAAAATTAGGTTAGAAATTATATTTTGATATATTTTCTATATTCTGATAACTTTTAAAAAAGAGCCAGTTCAGGCAGATGGAGTGATGGCTTCTGACACCGTTCATATGTTATTGTCCTAAACATAATCTGGAGGTAACCTTTTTTTTTTTAATTTCTTTTTTTATGCCTGTAAATCCTACCTTAAGGTTTGCCACCTGTCTGCTGATTCATTACTCATAAAACCAAGCAATTAAAAGAAAATAATTGATTTTCAATTGAGAGTTCACTGATTTACTTTTTTTAGGATGCATAATATTCAGATTCACAGCCTTTGGAACAGAAATAAACCTTGAAGAAGGACCCTGATCAAAGTGTGATTGGATATTCTAGGGTGGGTATGCATGGGTCCCTTTTGTGGAATATGTTGTTTTATGTAAATAAATTAGCCTTATTATTAGAAGTTATGCTTCTTCTAAAGTCTTATGAAATATTGCATGCCCAACTTTTTGCCACAGACCTGTTTGTCCCCTAGGCACAGCGTAACACCATGCCTTCCGTCTGGATTTCATATAGAGACATTACACTACCTGCAAACACAAGTGCAGCCTTCCAACACAGCTGTACCTAGGAAGGTCATTTGTAAGGCACTAACCCACTGTACTACTGCTGTAAGCTTCAGTATCATCCACCATTTCAAAATCTAGGTTAGCTGAGGAGTTTGCCAAAACTGTTTGGTTATCAGAAGCACCTGGAGTATAAATAAATCAGTTCTTGTCTTCAGTACAGGCTCACCTTTGGGGCTTGCTATCACAAAAAATTGTCCTACAAATAAGAGACTTTTATATTTTATTCCCTTTTGAAATGATAGTTCTATCATCTCTAAGCCAACAGTCTTTGTGGAAGAGAAATGAAATGTAAAGGGTTATGACAACACATGATGGTTGAAAATTAATGTAAGATTAAAGGAATTCTTCAACTATATGTAGCAGTGCAAGAATGTCACAAATAAAACAGCTGAGAGACTGTTAAAGAAAACGTATATGTGTCCTGGATGCTCAGAGACTTTTAAAGGTTTAAGTGGACTTTAATAACAAAGATTGCTATTAATCTAGACCATCATCTGCCACTGCCTCAAGTGAATATTACATTCCATTGAATTTTGCCTCTCAAAGAGTTACAGCTTAGGCAGCCAAGGAATGAAAGGAAGCATTTTCTTTGCAGTGTTAGATCTGTGAAAGGAGTGATGGTGTGTTTGAGGTAAAATACTGATTTAAGTTTTACTGTTTTGAACAGAAATGGCTTTCATTTACCAGAAATACGCAAGGCATAAGTTTAATGTTGCATATAAACAATGTCTCAGTCAAGATCAGTATCAAAACTCTCTAAACCTTAGGGGAAAATGAAGTCAAGTGCGCTGAATGTAGCATTTAATCTGCAGAGAGTGCTGTTTAACTTGTCATACCATTACAAACTATGGATCATTTTTATTAAGAGATACAGTGAAACAGAATACAAACAAAATGTGATTAGTTGTTTCATTAATGCTACATATAGCCAGCTGATTTTAATTACCATGTACACTGAATAGGGGCAGAAGAATACTGCTGTTGGTGAACAGGAAAAGGGTAGTGGTAAGAATTAGATAGGGATGGAAACAGAGAAATTTCAAAATATCCACATTTACTTTCACATAGGAGCCTCTCAAGCCTCTGGATTTTCCTCAGGTTTGGCTTATGCTGTGCTGATTGACCCAGTGTGTCAGTGCAGGGCTTAAAAAGAGAGAACAAAATAAATTTTCAAGGCACATTTCATCTTGAGTGTAAATTTTATGTTACGTCAGAGTTCCTGAGGCACTAATTTCTTCCCAAGAGTAACTTTCTTACAAAGCTAGCTCCTTCTTTAGGTGTCTATATGTGACTGTCAAAATAATAAAAAATAAAATTAAAAAAAAAAAAAAAGAGAATTTTTTTTTTAAAGGAAGAAAGAAATTAGAGAAGTTCTTGATATTTCTATTACAAATATTCCAGTTCTAGGCTCGTAACTATGATGGTATTTTATTAGAGGTCATTTTCTTTGTCACTATGGGATAAGGAGAAGGTTTGTGATTTGGTCGGGTGTCTGAATCGAAAAGGAAAGCCTCAGAACCTGCTCATCAATTATGTCATATCAAGAATAACTCAAGATTATTAAACAAACACAAATTGATCTGTATTGTGAACTACTGAATATGAGAACCATCTGAAATTTCCAGTTAACAGAAATTGCAGGTGGCTCGATGACAGGCCATATTAAAAACAAGATGTGAGTAAAATTCTTATTGTTATCATACATGTATATGATGTATGTGCATGTGTATGTGAATGTGTAAGTGTAAGTATATATGTACGTATATGTGATCCATGCTGTATTTCAAGTTAATGGATCACATTAACTGGAGGAGGATATGGGTAGCTGTTTTCTTTGTGAGGATAAATAAATAAAATAAAAAAAAAATATGAAATAAGTCTGTAGCTGACTGAGCTTGAAGCATGGCTCCCAGGGCCAAGGTTTTCAGAGTGTTTAGGCACCTCAAGATGAAAAGAGGTGTCTAATGGTGAAAAATTTGCCATCTTTCTATCTGCATCTTCCACTGCTTGAAAACACCTTGAAAAATGTATCGCATACTCCCGGGGTTACAAACCATGTCAGTGTTTCTGTACAGCTGTTAATGGGCCAGCATTAGGAGCCAAATAGAAGTGTTTGCCTGCATGTTATCTTAAAGCTAGGTTTGGATTTCCAGCAAATTAGGGGTTAAGTTTTGAGCAGATGTTAAGAAACTGAAGTCTTAAAATGCATTTTTTGTGAGATTTTATATGTAGTAATGTGCCTCAAGAAGATAATTCAAATAGTTAACACTCTTCCAGACTGAAATTACCTCCTATTCCCAGATTTTAACCCTAGTTGTCAAGTTATCAGGTATGGCAACAGATTCTTCCAGCCTCTTTCAGACCTATTTTCACTTTGTATAAATAATTAATTGTTCCCTGAAGCAGGACCATGAATTAACTATCCAAATTCCTAGGTGTACTCTCAGCATTTGAATTTGTTCTACTTTGTATAAATAATGAATGCACCAACTATTATCATATATTTTAGTATATACTTACTATGTATTTTAGAAATATCTCTTAGTAGATCATATACTGATGCAGAATTATTGGCTTTTATGCCAAAAGCCAAGGTTTTGAAAAATTTCTGTCCATACTGGAAGTACAATGGAAGTAGGAGTGCCCCATTTTATTTTCACTTGGAAACAAAGCATCCAGGACTATTCTGAAAATTCAGAAATGAATGCATCTAAATTTGATTTGAAAAATTTTAGGTTCAGGATTCTATTTTTAAATTATAAATGCTATCTCTTAATAACATGTGTTGCTGCCAAAAGTAATGTGTTTTTTTTTCCTAATTATTTCCTCCGAGTTTTATTGTTGCCAAAATTGTAAGCTAAATTAAAGAATAGTCATAAACTATTGACTATTTAATCCATTAGGAACCTTAACTCTGAGTCATTTTTTTCAGAAGCCTGTTATGTCATTAGAGAAAAAATATGGTCTGTCCTTACTGAAAAGAAATGGAAATGTATTTGAATAATAGATATTAGTCCTACAGGGAAGCAGGGAGTCTGTAGGCTATGTCTCTTGTTTGCTCCAAATGAGATAATCTGCTAAAATTTATGGCTGAAGTCATTAGAAGAAACTGTGTCTAGTCCAAAGGCCATATCTTAGTCCACAAGCACATAATACAGATGAGATAAGTCATTGTAACTGAAATAATGTGATTGTAAGATTTGATGTTTCATGATCCATCAGCAGTAACAACCCTCATCTCTTCTTCCCCCCACATATAGCACTGGATACCTTTTCAGTGTTTGGAAGTTATTACAGTTTATAACTGCTGATTAGTGAGAACAGCATGCTTTCTATGATCATCAGGTTTCCAAATGACTTATGGGCTTCAGTATCTTGTTCACATCCAGTGCACTGCTGAGAAGAATTAACAGCTGCTCGGACACACTGATCAGTAAGGTTATGACTGTGGAGAAGAAAAAATAGGGTCAGGATCGATGCTGAGCTTTGAGACAGTTTCAAGCCAGTTTGCACTTACATGCTCTTTAGGGATAGCTCCCTCTGTGGAGGTTTGTTTTGGAGGAAGAAAGAGACAGAACAGTTCAAAACAGAAAAGGGAAACAGCCTAACAGCTAAGGGATGCCGATGTTCATCAGCTTTCCATACTTTCCCTGAGTTAGGTTGTTAAATCAGTAATGCTTTTCACATAGAAAACACCAAAAGAATACACTTCAGTGCTCTGTTATACTCAGCAGCCAGCATTTAAGCTGACTGGGAGATGAAAAAACACTTTTACATGTCTGCTCTCAACTGGTCTGAATAGTATCCCCCCAGTGCCTAAACCACCAGCCTATGGAATATTCTATGGTGCATGAATCATCTTCTGATCCCTACTGAAGAATCTTTGAGCTAAAGAAGGCAGGCAAGAAATTGATTCTGTTGATGGGTATTCACAGGATCCAGAACAGCTGGATTTGGTACACTGAATTAATTATTTGCATAAAGAAGAAACGAAAAAGAAAAAAACGAAAAAGAAAAAGAAAAGTCTCCTGATGGTTAGGACACCTTTTGTGCTGTGCTGTTGCAAATGATCCCATCCATATGGTGCTTCAAGGTCTTCTGCAAACAAGAGTTCCTTCATCATTGCACATCTGGGGATGGTAAACAGTGAGAAGTACAACAGATCATTCCAGAAAGTTTTATTTTGGGTGTCCAGTTTGACAAATTCTCTGAAAGTCAGACTGGATTTTGCAAGCAAGGTAAAGTTAGCATCAGCTAGGATGCAAATATAGGCATCACAGCTTTGAAGAGTGTCTAACAGAAAGATAATATCTGTGGTTACATATCAGCCAAATGGGATTTTTGAAAACTTCAATAAAGGATAAATATTGGACTTCAATTTCTAGAATTGCAGTTGCATCTTTGAGAGTATTTCTTCTTATTCATCAGACAGATACGCCCGAAGTCGTAAGAAATGTCTTAAAAAATAATTCCTCTCAGTACACTGGGATTGACAGTTTTACCAGTCTAAATAATCCTTATGGACAGATCTCCAGCAGTTATAAATACCTCTTTTCTTAATAACTCATTTCCTCTCTTTTGAGCTTGAGAATCTTCTTTAACTGGCCATCTCATCTCCCCCTACTAGATAATCTTTTAATAGCCTCAGTCATTTTCTGGTTGTCCTTATCAAAACATATGCAATAAATTAACTGACAAGATATTCTTGGCTGCTTAAGTACTCTCAACTGCATTAATTTAAATAAACCTTTACATTCTGTAAAGAATTTTGCTGACATTTGTAATCACCAAGGTTTTGTTCGGGAAATAATTTTTTTTGCTTATTTATTTCCAAGCAGCTGGAGCATATGTACAGGTAAGAATTTTGAAAATCTTTAGTTGTTCATGCGGAGAAGTTAAGACATTTACTACTAGGATCAGGAGAAATTATAAGTGCCTGCCAATGGCCTTTTAAGGAAATTATCTTGAACAACCTTCTGGACAATGATTCTCACGAAGTGTAGTGGAGTTCAGGCACACTTAGAGGTGACCCATTCCCCCATTAATTCTATTTTGCTGAGAGAAATACTGAGGGTGTTACAAAATAGCAAATACCTTTCACTCCCTTAATAAATTCTCTTTCCTTTTTATGCTACCAGCACATATTGCTACAATTAAGCCACAGTTGGATGCAAAAGTACAATTATGCGCTCTGCATTATTGTAGGAAAGAAAGAATTACCTCAGAATGTCATTCAAATACTCTGGAAATCTCAATGGTTTTAGATGCTTTAGGACTATTTTAGATCAGCATTTTGCAGTCCAAATTCAGTTTATTGAAGTTGCTCTAATGCAGTTACATATTAAGTCTTTTGTAGTTTAGGAATTGAATTTGACACATAGGATTAAATAAAATGAATTTTAATGAATCATGGAATCATAGATTCATAGAACTTGGGTTGGAAGGGACCTCAAAGATCATCAAACTCCAACCTCCTGCCACAGGCAGAGTTGCCACCCTCTAGATCAGGTCGCATAGGACCTCATGCAAGCTAGCTTTGAACACCTTCAGGAATTGGGCACCCACAGCTTCTCTGGATTCAAGCTTCTCTAGGTCCCTCTGGATTGGACCCCTTCGTTCTGTTGTATTAATTGCTCCACTCAACTTGGTGTCATCTGCAAACTTGCAAGGATATATACCTGATCCCACTATCTAGGTCACTGATAAAGATGTTAAAGAACGTCTCTTTATTTAACATCTCTCTTTATGGCCACTGTGTACAAATTGGATTTTCAGACAAAGAACTGATTTAAAAGCATATTTTTGCAGAAATTTGCATCTCAACCAATTAAGGTTTCAGGTCTTGATAAGAAGAAAGATTAGTATTGTCTTCACAAATCTTTGGGGCAGATCCAATAATTTGTAACGACTTGCATTAAAGGTGAGATTTCCAAGGCATAAATGAAATGAAGTTTTTGTTATTTTTTTCTCCCATTCTTTTTTTCTAGAATAAAAAATCTATGTTACAAATTCTAGAGTATTCTATCCCAGGAGTGCATTGACTAAGCAGGTAGACTACTTTTGTTTGTTTCTACTTTTTTATAACCTCTAGTACAAGCCATTCAAATATAAAGAACTGTGCAAAGTCTCATACACCCAGGTGTCTGTAGAGAGGCCCTGAGTATGTGTGATATTTTTCTTGCATGTTGTCTTTAATACTTTGAAGGCCATCTGAGAGAAGATCCAGCAGACTTCCTTCCCACTGAAACACTACTTTAATCACTGTTCGTCTTATCTGAAATGGGGGAATGCAAACCTGTATGTTGTCTTCGCATTTTTGTGGGAAGTGAGCATAGATATTCAGAAAAAAAAGGTTAAAAGGTAACGTCTTACTCTCTTCTTAAATATTTCAAACAAATAGAGTTTCTGTGCTCACTGATACTGTCCTTTGGGATGCCTGCTAAGTTCATAATTGTTGCTCTTGTTAAACAATAACAACAGGAAAAAAAAAAAACTAAACAAGAAAAAGCTGAAGTCCTAAAGACTTCCCAGTGTTTACTACTGAAAGCTTGAAAGCTTGTTAGGGATAATCCGTCAGCTGATGCATAAACTCAAATGGCTGGAAAAGATAATACAGAAAGCTTAAAAAAACTTGCATTGCTTTAATGCAGATGTATCTCTAGGTTACCTAGTTTCAAAGTGACCCTGAGGTTTCAGAGGAACTTTTAGGAATATCTTGTCACTACCCATTGCATGGATAAATGATAGCAATTTATGCTGTTAGGGTAATAAGGAAAATGATACAAATACTACATTTGAGTAAGCTTCTGGGAAACCTCTGCAGATTCTCAAAGTTAATAGCTTAGCATTACAAGTCTCCAATGGTAAATAAATTTTAATGATTTTACAAACTGCATCCACAT
This sequence comes from Centrocercus urophasianus, assembly GCF_019232065.1. Classification (NCBI taxonomy): domain Eukaryota; kingdom Metazoa; phylum Chordata; class Aves; order Galliformes; family Phasianidae; genus Centrocercus; species Centrocercus urophasianus. The sequence continues at coordinate 41,754,908 of NW_024884253.1, forward strand.
TTTAAGCCATGAATTTCCCCTCACTCCTAACCTGACTCCTTTAAATGCTAAACTAAACAAATAAAACTTATTTTCCCATTTGTTGTATGGAAATATACTGACAGTTTCCTATTCTGGGAATGAAGAACTAGACATTTCTCACTAAATAATTGGAGCAAAGAAGTTGGAAATTATAACATTACAAGGTCATTTTATGGTGGCTGTAAATATACGTGAAGAGAAAAAGCATGGGGACATGGAGAATGCATATGACACTTAATAGACTAACATTAGTATGAGAGGGTATTTGCAGATGTATCTGTTAAAGGCCTGCTAGAGAGAAAAAAAAATATTTCTGAACAGTGGAAGTTTTGAAATTCTGTGCAAACAGAAGTCTTTTGCACAACTGTGCTAGGTTACAAAACCATGCATAGCATTGCAGATGAACAGCCACCTGCTTTGCAAAAACCTTATAAGAATATGCCAGCCCAAGGAGAGAAACATTTACCATGCTGGAAGCTATTCAGAAGAATTTTGTGCAATAGTATTTTGTGTGTGTGATTTGAGGTCTGATACAAAGAAAATATTTCTGAGGGGGTACCAGACCTTCAACAAGCATTTATTGCATCCTAGGTTTTAATTATTACTAAAAAAAATGTCTGTGAAAGGCCAGGAAGCAAGGACTGCTATACATGCTAGGAAAGCTGCAACAGGTGGTAAGAACTGGCTCCAAGGTGATAGAGAGAAATTCTGATTTTGACATTCAGTTCTGGTAGTAATGAAATGAGTTTCTGGATTGTAGCTGCTTAGCAGCAACACAAAAGCATTTTCCAGCCAATCAGTGTACAGGACACGCTTTCATGGGTTTCTAATCTTGCTCTTTTCTTGCCTTGTTCTCTGACTTTGCTAAACAACACACATTGTATTAGTTGAGCAATGCATATTGATGTTTCCTAGTATTACAGTGAAAAGGGAATACTGATCTCCTTGCTCCTATTATATGTTAGCGCTATCTTTCTTCAATGGATTACTTGAAGTTTATACAAGTGCCCCAGAGTAATTTGTAATCACCATCTTTAATTTCTATGTCCTTGCAAAGTAAAATATTAAATTGCTCACTTGTACGTCTTTGCCACGTATTAAAATGACATACAATGTAATGATGAAGGGCCAGATTCTTCTGCTCGACGTTGTGTAAAATATTTTGGGATTGGTAGAAAACACAATATTACTTTGTATGTGGAAGAGAACAGAACAATTGCAAACAATTTGAAAATCCCTGGAAATAGTCAGGAGAGACTTTTATCTTTTGAACAGTGCTTGCAACTCTGAAAGTCATGGCAGTTCTTTGTGCGGTTGGGTGGAAGGGCCAGATACTGGTCAAAGACGCCGTCACTACCTGAGCCAAATTCACCTGTAAAGCTCTAACTTAGGGACACTGCACAGAGAGACTTTGTTAGTGGGTAGGCTGGTTTGCTGGACCATTCCTTATATCCTTACATTTAGGGAAGATGGCATTTACCTTTCTTAATAGACTTCCACAAATTTTGCTTTTCCCTATGGGCAAAAGCTTGTCAAGCAAGTTGTAAGACAGTCTTTCTGTTTTATATGTCTTGCTGGAGCTGATGGCTCCCTTGCTTAGGTGATCTCTGGGACCTCCATTACAGTTCTTAACAGTAGTCCTGTAAGATTAGCAGTTAGATTAGTGTGACGTTCCACTATCCCAGTTCAGACCTCTTGCTTCCTTAATCCTTTGTCATAAGCTTTTTCTTTCAGTGGAAAGAGCCTCTAAGGTCTGGGTTTTGTGCTACACTGCATTAACTTGGAGACAGAAAAAGATACTGTAGTAAATTACTATGGCTGTTCTACATAGCAAAAATCAAACGTCTGCTGAAAGTTTTACTTTAACGTCTAGACTATAGATGTTTGTGTTGGATGCTACTTGTTCAGATATTGATTGTGGGGACAAAAGATTTTCTTTTCTGAATCACCTTTTAATTTGGGAAGCAGTAAATCTGAAAGCATCCTGTATATTTCAAAATATCAAGTCTTGATAAAATGATAAATCACTACTTCTATTAATGGTATTTCTGAAAGCCAGAGAAGAGAAAATGGGAGAAAGTAACTATGCGCTTCATGTAAGGGGTGAGTCAAGGACCAGTAGCATTATCCATTTTATTCTAGAGAATTTTATGGTAAGAGCTGAAGACAACGACAGATTTCAGAAAAAATAAACCTTGTGAAGATCTCTACCAAAGAAATGCACATTAAACATTTTTATTTTTTTTTTCAATACACAGGTTTACATTGCCAGTGGATGAATCTGCATGGTGATTATCAGAGTATAATGGCATTTGAAACCACCTGCTCTAGAATATCTGGTGAAAGTCTACCCATGATCCCTCAATATCTACTTTGTGTTGTTCTTGTGCTGAATAAAATTTATACAAGCTGGAAATGGAAACAATCTTTTTTTTTTTTTTTTTTTTTTTTTGCAATTTTTCATCTTCTTATATCTGCAATATATTACTGAAGGCTTGTTAGGCATTCAGCTGTATGCTTAGGTCACTCCAAAAGTAATACTTCCTATTTATTTCCATGGAAACTACAACAGAGACAAAGAGCATGATAACACTATTGATAGAGCAAACTGTAAACTACAAAACACCATTTTTCCACATAGTCACCATTATCAGCTATGCAATTTTGCCAGTGATGAAGAAGAGTCTGCATGCCATGCTCATAAAAATCTACACCAGTGGAGGTGACCCACTGTTTCACGACTGCTATGATGGTGCCATTGCTAGGTTACCCACTCAGTCCATCTTTCATCATCCCAAACAGATGGCAGTCAGAGGGCACCAACTCCAGACTACATGGTGGGTGTCATAGGACAGTTCAGCAAAGATTGGCAGCGCTCCACGTTCTTCAAACTGGTATATGGCCTGGTGTTACTGTATTACAAGGGAAAAGTAGCTTTCTTCTCTGCTCTGACTCTGGAAGTTTTAGCCTTCAGCTCAGTCAATGTTGCAGTGTAGTGGTCATCCAGGTTCCAGAAAATCCGGAAGGATCACCCCTTCCCTATCCCAAAACACAGTGCACATCACTTTACCTACATGAGGGTGGTGAGACACTGGAACAGATTGTCCAGAGAGGCTGTGGATGCCCCCTCCCTGGAAGCATTCAAGGCCAGGCTGGATGGGGCTTTTAGCAACCTGGTCTAGAGGGAGGAGTCCCTGCCTACAGCAGAGAGGTTGGAACTACATGGTCTTAAATGTCCCTTCCAACCCAAACCATTCAATGATTCTATGATTCTGTGTATATTCATCAGTTACAGTCCTAAGTATGACATTATTTGTCTCTTACTTCTTGACTTCCAAGATGCCTACAAGTATAATAATAACAGTGATTTAAAAACAGTTCCAGCAGATTCCTTAGGTACCTCAGATTTCTGCACCATTTAATTTACTGCAAGCAAAAGTGTGAGAAGTTTATGTCAGAAATAGTTATGAAGAATATTTAAAATGCAAATGTAGCATACGTTTTTTGCATAAACAGAACCAGGCAGTAATGACACTGACTTCGCTGGCTGTCGCATTAGGTAGAATATGAGCTTTAGGAGTTATCAGTATACTGGATTATACAGTGAAATATTTTAAAAATATATGTTGCCATGATGAGTTATAAGAACCTGCATGAGGTTTTCTGCACAATTTTAGAAAGTGACAAAAAATTAATGTCTTCCTAATACCTTATTTTACTTAGAAATCACATAACTGCATCATGTATTAGATCACTGGGTCAGCTTATGATGCATAAAAAAGACCTTCAAAATGATGCTGGGGGGAAATAAGAATGAAATTATTTTATGAAAAAAGCTAAAAAAAACCTCCTTTTTTTCTTTCATGTAATCATACAATACTGATTATCAGACTGAAAAATTTACAGAATGTAAACTTTTCGTATTTTTATGAAGAAATTTCTCCTACAGACAGGCAGATACTGAGAAAATGGATTTGTGTTTTGTGTAAAAACACTGAAATAAGGCTGCCAGGTTGCAGGTCTCCTCGGTGTCATGTTGTTCTTTGGGCAGAAGGTGGTGCTGTTGATTAGTGACAACACAGCACAAGGTTCTTCCAACATAGATGATCAATTTGCTATCACTGCAGTCATTCTTTATTGAACTTAAAAGAAGCAGCCATCTGGAACTTATTCCAGTATTTGACTTCAGTTACTTTACTGCTTAACAGTGACCTACAGAACAATTTAACCTCCTCCTTTTTATGTAAATCAGAGAAAGCAGCCCAAGAAAATAAGAGGTATAATGTGATACATAATGTTTTGTTATTTGCATTAAAACAAAACACAATATGTTACAAAAATTATAATTCAAAAACAATAAAAAAAGAAAGCATCAGAATACTATTGGAGAAAGTCAAAGAAAGGCTGTTATAGAGAAAGTAAGAAAAAGATTCAGAGGTTTTTTATCCAGGTGTTCCCAAACTTTTAAAGATTTCTGTTCAGCAGGGCATTCATATAGGAAAGGAATCTTTTTTATTATTTTTATTTTTTTAATTAATTTATTTATTTAAATAGATTCTGCAGTACAGTGCAGAATTCCACTGAAAATGTTTAGTACCTTTAGTGCTTGTGAGACACTGCAGACATCAGGCCTGCGCTTGGAAAAATGCAGAGAACAAGAACCTGCATTATGATTTTCCTTCCTCATGCTGATCTTATTATGTGGAAAAAAACTCCTATGATCAGAGCTGGAAAGCTGCTCTGTTGGCAGTATGGATATTTCTAGTGATGCACTCAGTCAGGATTCCCACTGCAGCTGTATTTTTTTTCTTCTGTTCTCTGCAACTAACTTCACTTTTAGGTAAGTACACTGTGACTACCATAGCCACTAGAAATTAGATCCAAAATACAGTCTTATTTTTTCACTAAATGAGCTGAGGAAGCATTAATTTTTGGTCACAGGTTAAAGATCTAAACTGTAATTTGGAGTCTTCTGTAACACATTACCTGGATGATGGTTCCAGGTGTGGCCTCCTCTTCCTCATCCATGTGAAGGCAGCAGGAATGCTCTGCAGTCCTTGCCAGTTCCTCCAGTTCCCCCTCCCCCCAACTTTCTGTTTTATTTCCCCAACACCACAGCTGAGCTTGTTTGAGGACTATAACCACAAACAGATGGGCTCTTCTTCTCCATCATTATTCTGTCTTCCTCTATAATCATGGAATCATAGGACGGCTTGGATTGAAAGGGATCTCACAGATCATCTAATTCCAACCCCCAGATCAGGCTGCCCATGCCTTGTCCAAGCTGCCCTTGAACAACACCAAGGGTGGTGCACCTACAGCTCCACTGGGCCGCCTATGCCAGCACCTCACAGGGAAAGAGTTGTGGTTCTCATTTCCATGGGTGCTAATCCTCCAGGGGTGCAGCAAAAGCAGCATAAGGAAGAACATACGTGTTAGACAAGCCTTCTCCTGACAATGAAATCTGAAGCAATCAGCAGGTTAGGTTTTGCTTAAGCAAATTATCACCACCTATTTCATATTTCCTGCCTCTAGAACACCTTTACTTTTTGAATCCCTTTCTCCTCTTGGCTTTCACAGCATGTTACAATAAATTACTGCAACCTACCATTTAAAGGGATGATATGTGGAAAAGTATCTTCTTAATTCCTTTTAACTTAACTTTCTGATGAAAGGATTCTTGGGGCAAGAGTGGCCAGAGAGATGTCTCTGAAGTAGCTTTAGGAGTTGTAATGAATAATCAATCACTTGTTGCCTGTCTTTTCCAAATATGATTGTCATGAGTTTTCCATATAGCCCTGACTGTAGGCATATTTCCCAAGGACTTCTGCTGTGTTTTGGCTCTATGAACTATTCAGTATTTTACATCCACAAGACAGCCATCTGCACGTACCACAGGCAAAAGCAAACTCACACTTTGGAATATAAAAATATCAAAATTAGTAGCTGTAAAGCAGTCATATTCTCAAAATAAAGTAAATTTATTTCATAACTAGAGATGAAGAAGCAGAAACATTTAAGTCAGACTGATGACCTAAGGGCACAGCATTATAAGTGAATAACACAGAATGATGAAACTGTAGGAATTGGAAGCGATCTCTGGAGATTATTGAGTTCAACCATCTGCTAAAGCAGGGTTCCTAAAGCATGTTGCAGTGGTAGATATCCAGGAAGGGATTGAATATCCCCAGAGAAGCAGTCTCCATAACTTCTCTGGGAAGTCTGTTTCAGACCTCTATCATCTTCACAGTAAAGAGGCTCTTCCCTGTTTTACTACAGAACATACTGTGTTCCAGTTTCTGTCCATTGAACCTTGTTCTGCTGTTGCTCACCACCGAAAGGAGTCCACCCCCATCAATTTGACTCTTACAAGTTTGCAAACAGTGATGAGATCCAAGTGAGGTGATTTACAAGTTCGGAACCTGTAAAACAATACTGATTCCCTAGGTTAATGTCACTGTTAAGCATTCTGGAGTTGCTTTCTAAACTCATTGCTTATATTCATTACAGAAATCTGACAGTTGGGTTTTACATTCTGGATGGTAATTGTGGAAAAATCCTTATTCCAATCAATCCATTATACTGGATATCCATAGGGAAACTTGTGTTCAAGGAATGGCTACCAAATTTACTCTGCCAGATGCAAGAAGATTAACAGCTTAGCAACCATGATATCCCTAGGTGCATAACTGGACATCCACTAGAGAGATTAGAGATGAAAATTGGTGGCATTTCAAGATGCAGCATGTATCTGAGAGCCTTCAGTGCAAATTACAGAATGTGAGACTGCTCTATCAAGAATCCTTGGAGACCACTGTTATTTTTCAAAGTGCTTTCAAGAGCTTTCACAAAATAGACTTACCTTACATTGCTCTGTGCAACTACTCCTTCTGTCTCTTTGCTCCTTACACATTCCTCCTGTGACCTGCATTTTTACTTCTCAAATTGATTTCAATTTTTCTTCTTTACCAAAAAATAAAATCTGTGAAACTGTTTCTTTTCTCAAGCTTCTTATTACCAGAAAGCTTTTTGAATTCTATGACATAAAAGTATGTTTCCTATAAAATTTTCATTTTATTCTGTGCTGCAAAGGCTCTTGCTATAAAATATTAATTAATAGAATATACACTGTACTAACGACATTTTTACCTCTTTTACTTACCATTTTTTCTTGCCTACGTATGTCATGACTGCATCTATATATGCAGAAAGGAAACGATGCAGAAAGAAAATCAAAATATGCAGATTCAAGATCTTTCTGTCTGAGATTTTGACTCAGGTTAGTACATACTGGAGTAGAACACAATATGGTTTCAATCTAATTACCTTTTTTATGGACATACTGCTTTTTTGGAGAAACAGCAGTAGTGAACTCTCATTTTTTGCTTTTTGCTTTCTCAAAACAAGATTTTAATAATCTAAATTACAAGCTGAGGATCTTCAAAACATCAAGAAACTGAAAAAAATTGCCAGTGATAAAACTGCTCCGTGATGTCTAGAAAATATTGAAGTCTATACTCGTTCCTAATTTTGACTAATTAGTAAGGCCTGTCTTACAAATTTGCCATTCCTGTGGATGTGGCTGAGACATCCCCATACTACAGAGTGGAACAGAACGACTTGATGGTGAGGCATTTTCCATTATGGAATTTATCTTGCTCTTTTTGTCTTGCAACCAATGCAGAACTGATAAGCTGAAGTGTAAAATGCTGGTTTTGTCTTTTGTTTATGGAGCTGGAGCTGGATTGTAGAACAGACATGGTTGGTGTGACCATGGTTATTTTATGCTTCGTCAGTTGATTCTTGATTTACTCTTAGAAGGGTGACAAAATACATGCATTAAATGCTGATGCTTCCTGTCTTTGAATATTATACAATTTTAATTATGTCCTTGCTCCTCAACAAATGAGATAATTGTGCTTATAACAATATCAAGGACAACAGTAAAAATGGTAACAATTTGTAACAGTGCCTTCAGCTTGAAACTGGCAATTTCAAAATAAATTAGCATGTGTACTGAAAGAAGTTCACATGGAAATTACTAGTATCTGAGATAGTCTTTTTCATGGATAGTATTCTTGTGACAAAGCCTCCACATGAGGGATTTCTTCTGATGTTTGGAATAAATATTGATTCTGCTACTCTTTGCTTTCTCACAAACCCCACATTAGGCAGCTCTCAAGATAGTCTACTCATGATTCTAGTTTATATCAGCATATCAAGTTCTGCTGAATTGCTAGAGAGTAGTCATATTGTTGAGACTGTGTCAAGCATAAGAATTATTATCATTTATAGCAAGAAAATTATCTTTTCCTCCCATTAATGTGTGGATTATACATGAGAGAAAGTGATGCACAACTTCTAGAGGGAAGAGAAATTTATACAATATGTGACAAACACTAGTGATTCACTATTAAATGTTTTTTTCTGTTTGTTTTTAATATATACTCTAGAAACCAGAAGTATTTCATTCACAATTTACTGTACTGCAATATAGTGGTGAGTATTATTGCTAAATTCCATGTAGTTCAACAAAATATCAGAGTGTCTTTGTGCTTGATCTGAGATTTTTCCTGATGAGAAAGCTCATCCATTTTGATGTAAAGCAGTACGAACCTGGGACAGCACTTCTGATGCAGAAAGGGACTGGCAGCAAATGTCTCTATAAATTCATTTGAACTACCAAGTCCAAATGATCTGTTGCCTTCTATAAAGGATGACAATTCATGAAAAATCTGCCAAGAAAATGAAATACTTCATTATTTTGTTGTTGTATTTGCAAAGCTTGTACTATATTGATAGACAGTTCTTTTGGATGAAGAATATCATTGCTGTTATGGCTTTCCAGCTATTTGGCACTGCACACAGACCCATTCCTTGCTATGTACAAGTTCTACACTGGTATCAGAAAAAGTTGTGCATGAGTGAATAATAACTTCACAAATGGTCCCTGAACCATTCTGTACATGGCTACACTTCTATTAACTTCAATAATTACTTCTGCTTACAGCAGCACTTAATTTTTCCCCATGTAATTGCAGTGATATGCAATGATATTTCAAATCTATGAACATTTGGCAAATTCCTGGAATAATTTTTATAGTATATCTTCCATAAAATGTAGGTCTTCCCTGTATTGGGAATGATAATAATACTGGTATGTATGAGATGATGATCAGAGCTGTTATTACTTTAACTTTCCCCTGAATGTTCTTCCTTTCAGAATTTAAAAATGATTTCTCCATAACCTCTTTTCACACGAAAGCTTTCATCTATTTACTACACCTTTTTTTGAGCACACTTTCATGGTAACTTACTTTAGTATTTTTTGCTTATGACATAAATAGGAATGTTTTTAGACCCTGGATATTAATCTCCTTATTGCGTCTCTTTGAACAGAAGAAGAATGTACACTGAATATATATATATATATATATATATAATAGCCTGAATGCAGTATTTCCCCATGATAAACATCTTTTCCTTTTCTTCAGCCCTGCAAAGTACTTTTGTCCTTTATTTGCCGCTAATGCTTATGATAAAAAATTAAATTACTGTTCATCCTTTCAATAAGTTTCCCTCAGAGAATCTCTGCTAAAGAACAAACATTTAAAAGGGATGCAGAAGCTTTAGTTTTATACACAGCCCTACTATATTATTCATTGCGCTGCATTTTTAATGTCACAGAAAGAAAAGTAAAATATATTTTAATTTCTGGGACTAGGCAGCCAAGTGATCCAGGGAATCGTAAATTCACAAAGGCTGTAGACAAATGCATACAGTGAAAGAAGAAACAACCCTGAATGAAGACCAAACCCTCTTAACCTCCAGTAACCTTAAGATTTTCATGAGAGAATTGTGAAAACTCTTCCTGGTTGAAAATCTCCTGAGAATGTCACCATGGCACACAGGCGCTGGAAACCTCTGACCTACAAGCATTCAGTGTGCTTCAGACAATCTTTTTTTTGGTGGGTTGTTTTTTTTTTTTTTTTTTCAGTGGAGAAATAGGTCAGTAAGATTGAGATAATAAAAGAAAAAAATACTGAAAACAAAGCTATAGCTATTAACATAGCTGTCAGGATTATGATCTTCCTCTGCCTCTCCTCCTTACCATTAGTTCTTATAAAGAAACCAATCTTTTTTCTTTTTTTTTGTAGATTTGCTCATAAACAAACTCATTTTGACTAAATAATTGCAGTGATTTATGTGAGCATCCTTTTTAGTGTTTGAATCCTGGGTACTATTATATGAGAACAAAGAGTGAATAATGTTCTTTACTTTGTTTACGAATTGTCAAAGCTAATGGTTTTCTTTGTGTTGTATTCTCTCGGAATTCAGCAATTTATCTTCAATCCACAAGAGTTACAGCATCTAGTAAAAAATCGATTTACAAACCTCTCAGAACATAAGACTGCAGATTAAACCTTATGGACACTGCATTCTTCAAACATGGATGCACCTTTTGTGCTACACATTGATAGAATTGCATCATTGTTTGATATAATAAACAAAAAGAGGAGCAGAATTCTCAGCTTTTGTTCTGCAATTCACAACAAAGAGTCTCATCAGCTGTAATTTTCAAGCGTACATTTTGAAGTTGGAAATTGTGTATAGTTAATAGATATTTCTGTAGATTAAGAAACTCAATTTGCATTGTAGTTTGTCAAACATCTGATAGCAACCCACCCACTGCATGAAATAAAACTGATCAGACATCTGAGAATAATAAAGACAGTTTACTTTTAAATGGTGACTGCAAGAGCTAATCATTTTAAAAACATAATTACTTTAATGATGAAATCATCGTATTACAAAAACAATTCTCACAAGTTGATAATGTACGAGAGCTACTCTGAAAGTAATGCCTCCTGTTTTATGATGTTGGCCCACGACACCAGGGGAGGATGTTGGTGGTATAGCAGTGGAGACTGAACCTCCCCACCAATATTCCATTACATGTTGTGGCTGCGTGACCGATGGCAGCAGAGGAGCAGTATGACAGAATGGCATTTGACATGGAGTTGCATGTGAAGCAAAGGTGTGTCACTGAATTCCTCCATGAAGAAATAATGGCACTCATTGACATTCATCAGTGCTTGCTGAAAATTCCAGTAGACTAACCTGTGGATGTGAGTACAGTGAGGTAGTCGGTGGCTGATCACTGAGGCAACAGTGACAGTGGGTCATGTCTGTTGGTACAGATTTTTATGAATGTGGCATGCAGGCTTTTCTTCATCTCTGGCAAAAATAGCTAACGGGGCTGACTACGTTGCAACAGTGCTTTGTAGCTGAGAATTTGCTAGATCAAAGAGTGATATTGTATTCTTCATATTTGTTGTAGTTTCCCTAGAAACAAATAGGAGACCTTAATTTCAGAGCAACTTATATTTTATCATTTCAATGGCTTGCCATTATGGATTGCTTAGGACTTATTTTAATGAAAAACAAGAACACATGTCAGTGCTGGTAGTTGATAATTTTCAAAAGAGGCCTTTATTTTTTATTTTTGTTTTTTTGGTGATATTCAGCTGCTTGACAAATACGCTGAAAGCTGTGTAAATCATGATAATATTGCATTCCCTCAGTCATTTTATTTTTTTCTCTTCTTGACCAAGACAGAGTTCAGCATTGCCTTGAGATGCATAGTCTGATTATAGGCTGCAGGTAGATTGCTTGTAAAAATATCAGGGAGTTTTATGGAGTTCACCACTTACACAGTCTAGAAGAATGAGAAAACTTCATTATTAGGCATTGGCTGGTAAAGACGTGAGATTAGAAAATGCCTGTGGTCATGAAAGACCTGTGGGAAAGAGGATTAAGTAAAAAAATCTTCAGGCTTGAAAAATAGTTACAGCTGAAGACGAATTTGGTTTTGATGAAAAGAAAGTTTCATGAGGATGGCATGCAAGGTAATATTTAGGCAGTTTCTGAGTTCATTAATTTGTTTTTATGAAGAAATTTTATTACATACTGGACAGGAAATATCCAGGGGAGCAGAACCAAGTGCAGGAAAGAATATTATTGGAAGATAAACATGGCAATAGCTGGATACACTGTGAAAAGATTAAGATACAAAAAGAAATCAGACTTCCAGGGAAAATTGAAAGTATGAGAGCATCACTATAAAGCACAAAAACTATTTTAATGGAACTGGTAAAAGTTTTGGAAAGAACTCAACAACTTCAAAAACATCAGAAAAACAAAAATAGAATAAACTTACAAAACGCATGAGCTGAGAAGAAACACAACGGCTAAAATAAAGTCTGATGTTAAAAAAAAAAAAAAAAGGAACACTTTTAACTGTGTTCAGATTTGATGAAAACATGTTTGGGAGGTAGAAGAGAAATGAAAGAACTGACTGCATTAACAGTTGAACTTACTTGACAACAAGATCCCGCTAAGATAGACATCAGGAAAATCCCAGTGAAAACAGTAATTTGTAAACAGAAACAATTTGCAGTGCATTGCAGATAAAGGGCAACAGGCACAGACTGGAACACAGGAAGATCCACATTTATGTGAGGAACAGCTTCTTCACTGTCAAGGTGACAGATACACTGGAACAGTCTGCTCAGAGAGGTTGTGAAGTTGCCTTCTCTGGAGATATTCACAACTCACCTGGATACTTTCCTGTGCAACCTGTTCTAGAGAACCTGCTTTAGCAGGGGGTTAGACTAGATTAACAGAGGACCCTTCCAACCCCTACAGTTCTGTGATTCTATGATATAAGGGACAATTGGTAATTTCTAGCCAGACTGAAACTGCACTGACCAGGTATTCACAATCTGATAGCTGATTAAAACAAGCGGGAAAGCCAGTAAGAATGCTTGATATTTTTATTGGCTTTTGTTTTGGCTTGGTTGGAAGCTGTGGAAAGCTGCAAAATCACAAGGCATCCAGGTAAAATAGTTGCAATTATGAAGGTTGTGTTTGAACAGTCCTGCAGTGTTCCAAAATGTAATGAAAAAATAAATGGCTGGTTCAAGTTATATCTGGATATAATACAGAGAAGCATAGAATCATCATAGTTTTTCATCGTATTCTTAAACTAGACAGGAAGAATGATAAATGTGGTAGAGGGCATGACTTGAGATGATCTAAAGTTAAAGACCTTTGCTAACATTGATGACATCATAAAGTTGGCAAAAGCTTGAATTATTGATGAATCAAATTAATAATTAACCTTGGAAGATTGGTTTGGTCAACTTTGACTCATAATAAATGCCAAGAAGATGAAGTGGCTCTAACATGAAAAAGATGCAATAAGAAGGGCAAGTGAAATGTGGCAGCGGTGAAGTTAAATAATGTGCAAGACTTCTATGTTCAAGGAGGAAATTTGAGCAATGGTGTGGCTTCCATCAGGATGAGAATGAAATGATAACTGCATCACTGTAAAGGATGATATTCTAAACTGATGAAAACCTTACTTCTCAAAGTGCAAATATATCAAATCTGTGCACCAGCAGAACAGTATTATTATGTGGGTTGAAAGCAGTTAATTTAAATGAGAGGGACAACATTTTGCATGAGTTCTGAAGGTTAAGTCTAAAGCTTTTAAGTAAGGATGCTGAAAGAAAAATAGTAGATGAAACCAGGGAAGACTGTTGGACGTATTGAGAAGATAATGGCAGTAACACTGTGGAGGACTTAAATGTTCACATAAACATTAAAATACATCATGTAAATATGTAAAAGTCGGCCTAGAGATCAACTGTAAGCTGTATTAACTCAGGGGTTAATAGAGCAAGATGGCCTGCATGAGAATGACCTCGTCTGAAAAGATATTCTGAGATGAAAAGATGAGAAATGGACAAAACCAGTGGATGACTTAATTCCCTAAACAAATGGTGTAACTTCTAGACAGGAATAGAAAGGAATGGTAACCTTTCATATGTCTTCCCCAGATGTATCCTACTAGGCATCTACCTTTGAAATACTTGAATTAACTGTGTGCATTTACTACGTAACTTCATAACTCCATTTTCTCTTTTTGTACTGCCAGTAGAGGGTAGATTTAGGACTTTGTTGGATTTTTATTTTCCCTCTCTAATGAGCTTTAAGCAATGAAAACACAGAACCATTCCTGGTGAACATCACTCATGCAAATGAATTTGAACAGGTTTTAGAGTGTATCACATAGAATCATTGAATAGAATCATAGAACAGTTTGGGTTGGAAGGGGCCTTTAAGACCATCTAGTTACAACCCTCTGCTGTAGGCATGGACAACTTCCAGACCAGGTTGTTCAAAACTCCATCCAGCATGGCCTCGAATGCTTCCAGGGAATGCCCAGGGAGAGGGCATTCGCAGCCTCACTGGGCATACCACACATCATTCACAGGATTCTTTACCCGAGTTCTTGTTTTTGTGGATTCACAACACAGACAAATATTGCTTCACTCACTGGAGTTGGACTTGATAATCAATCCACTGTACATAAAAAGTAAAAATTAACTCCTCCTTTTCACCAGAAGTAGGGAAAGGAATTGCTGGACCCATTACTAATTTATTTCCACTGCAAACTATTAACTTCTTTCCAAAATATTTTATGAATGCTGTGACGGAAGCAATATCTATGGGTCTCACAGTTACTGTGGACGTTGAAGCAGAGTGGATCATGTGCAGCAGTGCTCTTACTCCACTTCCAATTTCAGTGCATGTCATAGGAAGAAATCTATGTGTAGCAGATGCTGATAAACCAGATGAAAGAAACAAATTTCTTTCATCTGTCCTCGTTAGTTGCAGTATTGTACTCTCCGAAGGTTCACTTCTTTTCTCTCTCAGAATTGTCTGTTGCATTACTGCTAGAATGAAATTTTGCTGCTAGAGAACTAGTACCTGAGGATTTATCTAATCACTTCATTCTTTGTAGTCTCATTTATTATGCAACCTATTTTTTTTTTTCTGATAAATGTGTGTATGAAAACTACCCAAGACATCTCAAATCATTTATATGAGATATTCGCATATTTTTGAATAGTCAGTGATTGGCAAAGTCCCTTATTAAATATTGTTTCATTTTTCTTTCCTTAATGTGCCATATCTCTGTGCAGAAATGATCCACAGAATCCTGTTGTCTTATGTGAAGGAATATATTTTATGAGCATATGTATTCCTTCAGCCTCTTAGAATTCAATAATGTAAACCATCCTGCATAAGAACTAGGTGAAAAATATTAAATTCACAACATATACCTACCATTACAAATTTATCAGTGCAAATAAAAAGAAAAGCACATTCTTTCTGTCAAAGACTGTGCATGAAGACATGCCATTTTGTACTGGCAGCATCTTTATTAGATTCAGTCTTCACACTCACTTATCTGAAAGAAACACACTTGCAGTACTGGAAATGAACATTTTTCCCTCTTTCAAATTCATATATTATTTAAAATTACAAAATATTACTTTGAAATCCACTACATAAATTCCAGAAAATGTGTAATACTTACCCTACAGCATAACTAAGCTAAACTCAAATCCACTATATCTGAGGAACTTTGCCAGTCAGCTATATAAAATCTGTAGACATGCCTTGATACATTCATTCAGTTTTCAAGGACATCAAATAGCAACAGGTGCAGACTGAAGGCAGTTAAGTTACTTGCAACCAATTCTTTTCATTTCAAATTTGTGTGTGTGGTTAACATGCTCCCTTAACTAAAGTACTGCAGAACAAGCCATTGAAGCCTTATTTTTCAAATGTTTTTTCAATTTGGTTTTGATGTACTGGATTCTTTGTGCCAAAATTTAACTTGGTCACGTGATCTCTGGAATCCTTTACATGCTTTTATTGCTTTTATTGGGTCTATCTCAAAATAAACAAGTATATTTTTTTCAGAAAATTACTTAGAATTGAAGTGTTATGTATGACAAATACTACCTTTCTGCTTCAATTGTAGAGTTTTTTTTTTTTTTTTCCTTTCTGTTTCTTAAATTCTTTAAATTCTGCTAGTTTTGTTCCACAGGTTAGTACAAAGCATTGCTATACAGGAAAGACAAACATGAAATTGCAAAACAACAGATAGATCAAGTATTTTAGAAGGAAAGTTCTCAGGACTTTTTGTACACAAAACTTGTATCTCCTCTCTTCCCCTCTCAGTAAGAGGTTTGCTGTTTTTTAGAAGAAAAACAGTCCACAAAATATAGAGCTCAGAAGTAAGAAAAGTCTGAGCATTACTTCAGTATTCTTAAATTATTTTTGTCGATATATCCAACACAAACTATCTGAATTCCAGTTTTGGTGCACAAATTTGCAAAAAGATAAAGGTTTCCAAAGAGAAGCATTTTTAATTTTCCAAACAAATCACAGTTTCCAAAAGCAGTCTGGCATGTTTTTGCTTTAGGTGGGCAATAAATATACAATATATTTTACATTACAGCAGTTTAATTCTCAAAAATTGTATTCTCCCATTTCTTAATTATAAAATAATTATGAGAAAAGCTTATTTTTGCTTGCTTTCTATCACAGATTTCTGATATAACTGATATGCAATAGTAATTAAAAAAGCAACAGTACCAAGACACAGGAATATAAATTTGAGATTCTAGCAAGAACATAATGCTCTCTGTTTTTGTGCAGTGCTTCCTGACCTTAAGAGGTCAGTTGACCTTCAGTCTTTTGGGATGCTGAATACAAGTGAAAATGTGCTCTGGAAGTCAAAAAAAGGAAAGGTCTCCTAGCAGTTCATGCTAGTTGAATGGACAAGATGTCACAAGGCTAATTGAACTTCAATCCCAGCTCTATTAGTCACTTACTCCTATGACCTAAGCCGCTTCTCTGCAGTAAAGTATCAGCTTATCAAACTGAGTGAAATTCTGTGCTCAGATACTTCATTGAAAAAGAAAACTGAAAACAAAAAAACAAAAAACCACCCTACCACAGATTATTTTGACCAAAATTATTTACAAACATAAATAAGATTCATAGAATCATAAAGTCACTGGAGTTGGAAAGAACTGTTAAAGGTCATCTAGTCCAAGTCCTCTGCAATGGACAGGAACACTTACAACTCAGGTTATGGAGAGCCCAGTGCAGCCGGACCTTGAGTGTCTCCGGTGATGGTGCACCCACCATATCTCTGGGCAGTCTGTTCCAGTGCTTCACCACCCTTATCATAAAAAAAAAACAAAAAAAAAACAAAAAAAACCCCACATTTTTCTTCTATCCAGTCTAAACATCTTTTTTAGCTTGAAATCATTTCCTCTAGCTCTATCTCAATGGACCCTGCTAAGGAGTTGGTCTCCTTCTTTCTTACAGCCTCCCTTAAGACACTGATATAATACATTTTTGAAGGTTAAAAAGATATTCTCCCCCTTTCAGAACCTTGAAAGTATATTAAGGTTCAAAGTATTCTGTATTAGTGGTATTTACCTGCATATTGAAAGTTCTCTTGGAGGACTGCCAAAATCAACCACACAGGAACTATTCGTCCTATACCTGGGACAGTTTCAACTGTCTGGTTTCTATCTGACATTTGTAGTTCTTACTTAATATCCTCCTTTCTATACATCCTGTTAATCAATTTTACTCTACAGCTTATGAATTTCACATATTCTGAAAATAATAATATTCTGAACTATTTTTCTTTTTATTTCAACATGGTTATATTTCTGAGCTCCCACTGCACAAAGGAATTTGTAAGGCTTTGTTTTTGTTGACAGATGTTTTAAAGAACTCAGTAGAATGTAATGTCTATAATGCAATGTGAGAACTTAAATGACACCACATAGATTAGTTCAATTATGTTAGATGGTTATGTCAATAACTTGCAGGAACCTGGTTGAGTTACATTATTAACAGTGGATTTGATAATGCAGCCTGAAAATCTGATATCTGGAATACTTCATTGTTTTTCAATGCTAAGGAACCCAACAGTGTAGAAAAGGACTTCTAGAAGATTGTACATTGGTGCAGATAAATTAAATATTTGACAAGTTCACAAATTGGTTCAGCAGTGCAAAATTAATTAGTAGCATTACCACCTTAACTCAAACACTAAACTTTAGGAAAATCAGTTTTCATTTATTTGTTTTCTTTGTCAAATAAAGACTGTCCCAGAGGAAACTCATGATGCTAAGTTTGGTACTTCCTCAGGCCACCTCTTCAGTGCTCCCTGTTTTCCTGCACCATTTCAAAGGTGTAATCAACTTTTCTCCTTATTAGGCACTGAAAGAGTGAGAAGTTTAATTGTGCTGGGTGAAACAATTCACTTTTAAGTAAAATTTCTAAATAAACCTTCCTGTGAACAAGAAAAAGCTTCTCCAGTAAAAGTAGAGATTCCCCTTATAGGTCATTGCATCTTGTAATGCATTGCAAGGTATGTTTTATGCTTGTGCATGTGGGGCAATTGCAATAATATTAGATTATATAGATGGCTCTGTACACAGAACTAATAGAGGAACAGAAACAGCAAACACAGGTAGTTCATTACCCATGGACCATATTCCTCTGACATTTTTAAATGAATAGAAATAATGACAAACTGGTTAAGTGAAATAATAAAACTCAATTTTATTTGGCTAATTGTTTAAACATTCTTCTTCACTCTTGATGCATGAGATGATTAAACCCAGATTCTTGTCTGATACTCTTGCAATACAAATTCTATTGATGAATGATCACAAGAAAAGCTTCACATTGACTAAACAGTTAGCTGTTAGTATTTTACTCACCTTTCTTACTTTGAATCACTGACTTTTATTCCTCTTCCAGCTTTTCACTACATTAAATAGCCTCTTATTTGGTAGTTGCCAACTCTCCTTGCTGTAATTTAAGGAAATAAAGGAATTCTGGTTACTGGCCAACTCTATGAGTTTTCACAATATATTCTTGGTGAAAAAGAAACACACACACACACACAAACAAAAACAAGCAAACAAAAAACCCAGAATAATTGAAGTAAACAGTATATTGCAATTTATTTTTTTTTAACACATTGTAACTGCTTTTTGCTGTTTTATATCACAATGCTGCATGCCAACATTTCTTAAAGATAAATGCCCTTGATAAACCCTAAAATCTTCACACTTTGAATTTAAAGTGCTGAAACAAAAAGCTGATGAAACACAGTGTGGAAATAGCATGTTGTTTTCAGCATTTTCTCTATCATTTGCCATTTATCTCAACACTTTACATAATACATTGAATACTTATCTGTCAAGTAAACATTTGAAGGACTGAGGTCGTGGAGATGTTCCTGAACAGCAGCAAATGATGGGCAGCACTGGTGGACCTGAGACTGCAGAAAGAAGAGTGAAGTGGCTGTGAATACTGAAGGGCTAAAGACTGCATGAGGATCTGAGGAGATTTCATACAGTGTGAAGCAAAACTAAGGATGTTCCGGAAAGTTCTTCAGGATAAAAATGAGATGAGATGGAGAGAGCAGGGCACAGCCACACACTTTTCACATCAGAGTGCTTATAGCAGTAGGAATCTGTGGGTGCCTTGATGCCAACATGCACTTCACTGCATACACTCTGTCATGGGTATGTTGCGGGAAACTTTCTCATTTCTGTGGAATAAAAACTTCCTTAAAGAGTGTCGTTCATGCTCCTGAGGTCCACTGTTGTCTTTTGTCAGATATTTTAGGGGAAAAAAAAGGTTTTAAAGCTTTTATGGTCAGCTAAGACTTCTGTATCGGATAGCAAAAAGTAGTTCAAGATTTGAATTCAAAGTGTATTAGTTAAAGTGCATTAAATCCTCACATGAGCACCTTTAAAAGTTACCTAAGTGAAATACTTCCACTATATTTCTGAGGCTGTCCACACAACTGTTTAATGTTCTTTAAATACTCTACTAGAGATTAAGACCTTTAATTAATTCAGCCTAATGGATTTTGATGTTTTTGATTCAACACTCTTGAAAATAAGCTTTTCAACATTTTTTAATGCTAAAGATTAGAGAAAAAGGTAGAAATAGGCAGGACAGTACACTTCATATCTTTATATTTCAGATTTGCATCTGTATTTGCATGTACTAGGGAAGGTAGAAAGGTTAAGTTTGGTCCCTTTTCTTTTGTTTTCTTATTTTCCTTATCACTTTCTCCTAATTCTGTTACTAATTCCTGACCTATTTCAGCTGTTCTAGGCTTATCATGATCATTAAATAGTGCATGAGTATCGAAAACACGAGACAACTCACTGAGATCCTAGTAAACACTGTTTGACACACGACTTCTGGGCTTTGTGACGAGTTTTTTTTTTTCTCTTGAAACTTAGACTTAAAGAAGATGAGAATATATTCTCAGGATTTATCCTGGATTGTCCACTGATTGTTCTGGGTTTGAGTGTTGAGACTTGATGTTAAATCAAAAACAAAATAAGGTTGCTTTCTGGACAGGACAAGCATAATTAGTAAATTTTTGCTATTATTACTTTTTTTACTCCCTAGATTTTCACTAGAAAATTGGACAGTAAGGAAGAGGTTTTTTTTTTACCTCAAAGGCAAATATGTTTCTATGTTTCTATCAACTGATTCTAAAAGCATACATTTGTACAGTAGTGTGAAGTTCCTGGCACAGGAAAAAAGTAAATAAAACAGCGTATGTTCTACAAAAGCTTCTTGAACACATTTCTGTGTTTTTGTACTTATGTGAAAATTAAGTGCCAGGAAAATATTACTCAGCTACTTCACACGTTGAACAAAATTAAAACATGGAGAAAAGCATAATTTAGGCCGGATACTGAGATTTAGGTTGCTTTTCTTTAACAC
This sequence comes from Centrocercus urophasianus, assembly GCF_019232065.1. NCBI lineage: Eukaryota > Metazoa > Chordata > Aves > Galliformes > Phasianidae > Centrocercus > Centrocercus urophasianus. The sequence goes on from NW_024884253.1 coordinate 41,775,641, forward strand.
TGGGGAAGGTAACCCCAAGTAGGGGAAAAACTGTTTTGTTTTTTTAAAAATTTTTTTCTAAGACACAGAAGCTACATATTCACAGACCTAACATATGCTTGCATAATACTTATATATAAAAACACTACACCTGAATTATATATTTATTTGCTTTTCTTATTCTGGATGAGTTATTTTAATCACAAAAAAATCAATGTTCTACCAATTTGATTTCTTCTCTGATAGAAGAATGTGAACTAAAATATTTAACATTCTCCCTATATGCTACCATATTGGGAAACTGAATCTTTCAGGAGCATAACTTAAGCTGAAGCCCTACTGTGTAGAGTTACATTTGGTGACATCGTATTACAGCATATTCTACAGTGATCTGGCACAGTGGATCATAGACTTTTAATTTTTCAGTTCATTTTGAACAGATCAAGATGATTCTGTTTTAGTTCTGTTCAGTTGTGCAGAATCTGAATGCCTCTTTTTTAATTATCTCAGACAATAATGACTGTGATATATTACTTCTCAAATAAATCTATGATTTAGCATAAGCGTTGAAAGTTATCGAAATATTCATCTTTACCAAGTATCTCTGAATATTCCTGAAGAATGCATGTCATACCAAAAATCAAACATGATATAAAAGTACAGAAAAAAATTGTGCTTTGTGGCAGCCTCAAAAAATCTTTCCAGAGAGTAATTTTTACTGTACCTCCTGTTATGAAAAAAAAGCCATCAAATGCTAAATCCCACTCATGTACTTTTTCTGTCTATTTACATGCTGCTCTCATGGTGTTCAATAATGTCTTTTTCCTCTTACTTTCAAAATGTTGACAACAAAAACTCATCTCTAATGCCACCTAGAAAAATTTCTCAAAACCTGCAAGCAACAAATCAGAGGCATTCATATATTTTCATACAAATCTAATAATGAGCAAGAGACTGTTTTCCTCTATGTATCAAGAGTATCAGTGATGTAACCTGTTTCAGTTTAAATATAGTGATGATACTGCTGCAGAGAATTTCCTTCTGGACAACTGTGAGAGTGCTGTACTTGGTCCTTTCATTGTAGTCTATAGTTTCTGTAGTCTGGACAGAGAAGAAACCTTACTTATGGTCTTCACATGCACATCAGGTAAATAACTTCGCCTCAGGTATCTCCTCCAAGTTATGAATCACTAGTAAGTTGATCGTACCCAAGCATTTTTCATAGATGCTGTAGCCTATGCAGAGTCTGACTCACCTGTGCATGCCTTGTGTTATCCTCTCACTCTCTTGAAGTTCTCTGTGACAGTTTAAACAATAACATAGAGTGAGCAACAGAAGATTGAAGGCAAGTGTATTTACAGAGTATAAAATACACAAAAATCTAAAGTCCTATGAGAACACAGCAACTATCTTTTTTCACCATCCTTACCATCTTAGGGTTTTAGCTACTCTTTTTATATTCATAAGTATTTTTTTTCTTCCATCTTGGCCTTCTCTTCAATTTTGGGCTTGTGATTGTCAGTGAGTCTTCTATAAGAAATTGTCTTCAGTTTCCAGTTTGAATGCCACATAAAGCCTCAGTATGACTTTAAGAAAAAGGCTCCTTGAGATAGATCAAGCAGATCTTCCTGGTCACCTCAAATGATGAAGAACAATCCTGCTCCATTCTTTCTTTTCTTTTTTTTTTTTTTTATTCCCACTCCTGGCTGCATGCTCCTGCATGTTTTTTTCTTTTTACTGTGGATTGAATCAGCCTTAGGAAAGCTCTAATGAGCATTGGTGCTCAATAGAGAGGTGAAACTGCAAAAGAGAGCAAAAATACACAAGAAAGGAAGACTACTTTTTTGTTGACACTTAGACTGGCTAAGCTTTGTTTGGAAACATAGCCCAACTGTCTTTGTAAGCAACTCAATTTAATAATTATCACTACCTACAGTCCAGACTGGGAAAGTTCACTGGTGTAGAAACAAAGACTATCCAGTCTACTGATTAATTACATCCTCTTGTTACCTTTCTACTGACAAACAATGAAACAGCCTATTGGTATGACATTACTAATTTCAGATATGTGGAAATGAAAAAGTAGAAGTGAAAGGCCAATATTATCTACAAAAGCCTTGGAATCCTCAAAAAAATTTGTTTTGCAGACTGACATGGATGGTTTTTTTTTGTGTATGTATGCCAGTGTTGCACTCTTGCCCATCATATGGAATTCTATATAGTCATTAAAATCAGATTACACACTTAAAAAAAAATGTTTAGTCCTGGGGAAATCTTAGATGTAGTGAACTAATTGTAACCAAATGGCAAATTCTGACATACTCTGAAATCATAGGCTGATAAATGGAAACACTACAGACAACATCCAATGCCATCAAAGATCAACATAATTGAAGACAAAGCATTTTCTATTTCACAAGGTTTATCTTTTCTCATTAGAAATTCCTAATCTCTCCAGTGAGGCAGGGCAAGCACTGAGAAGCTTAATTATATATGGGTACCACATTAATTTTTATTTGTCACTAATTTTTATATCCTATGTTTAAAGATATTCATTTCAGAGGAAAGCATTTCTGTTGTGCTGGTAGCAGGGAGGCTAATTCTGTGGAGAGTGTTTCCAACAGAATAATTAAATGATTTTCAATCACTCTTGTGCCAAAACACTCATAGATTTACACCTACCTCTGATAGTTTGAGAAGGTTATCTACATTTTTGTCGAATATGAATGACTAAATGTAAATGCAGGAGATTCTTCCTATGAAAATGAACTGTGCTGGAGGCTGAATGCAGTAGAATATTCCCTCTTGCCTCATGGCAGGGAGCTCAGGATGCAGCTGCTTTGCTTAAGCACTGGTTACACAGGGGCTAGAACATCCTCAGGTCTTCTTGCTGTCGTCTGAAATTTTAAACAAAATCAAGTCATGGAAGTCCAATAAGCTGTGGAGTGCTTCCACATAAACGTTGCAACATTTAACCCTTCATTCCTTTATTTGGGATTGATATGGCTTCCATAACCACAGCACTTAAAAATGCGGGCACTGAAATGAAGAGGTAAGCCTAAAGCAATATGCATCAAGGAGGCTAATGAAAGTGCTCAGGGTGCTCTCTTTAAAGCATGAGTAAAAATAATTGTGAACTGGAAAGGACACATTGAAGAAAGAGACCATCTTCCCCCTGGGTAAATACACCAATACTGCAGTAATTCTGAAACACTTGAAGGGCTTTTTCAAGCTTTCAGAACTTGTCTTTTTTAGAGTTTTGATGGCTTAACTTTCTATGGGTCAATTTATTACTTGTCCTTTCCTTAACTGCCTTAAAAGCTAATTCAGCATTTATTCTTACAACTGACAGCTGTGAGAAAAGGTTTGGTTGTATAATGCTGATTCTATGAAAATTACTGATGTTAGTTTAAAATAAAGTTCTTTTTTGGAACACGTTTTCAGGGCTGGGGTGGAAGTACTGCTCCAAGTGAACACGCTGATGTTTGGACTAGTTATATCAGCTGATATCTTCCAGGCATATACTGTTGACTTCTGTTGACTTCTCAGCAACTCTAACAGTAAGAAGATAAAAGGATACACATTTTCTATTATTTTCAAACCTGGACTTATTTTTTTTTTTATCAAGACAAGCTAAGAAAGAACTTCTGAAGTTCAAGTCAAAATCATTTTTTTATTACTTTCTAAATATGGGTTTTTGCTAAGAACTGGAGAAGACAGAAAGAAAACGTATCTGTGAAGTAGGAAGGGAAAAGTGTGGTATTATGTTTAATCCATATTATGAATAAAACTCATAATATGATCTTGGCGGTTTTCTCTACTCTACTCAATGAACCCACAGGAGGAGATAGAGGGTTAAATTAAATGAATGCCGATTTATTTAGAACTTCTTTGTGTTGCCATGAGATAAATAAGATGCAAGAAAGTTTTTCTTGTTAGCAACCTGCAGAGATTAAGTGATACATATATATATATAGGTAGAAAGGAGGTAATGAAAAGACAATCATTTGTTTAAATGAAGGAAAGTGATGCAGAGTAAAATTTCTGAAAGCATTTTTGTTTTTCTAATACTCGTTTATTTTTTTAGGATTTTCTGCCTCAAAGGCGAAACAAAAAAAGCAACACTTTACATGTGATGCTTAAATTGGAAACATTTAGAGTAATGTTATTTTTGAAAAAGGCAGTACAGAACATGTTTTTATTATCTAGCAAACAAAGTTTGATTTTTTTTTTTTTTTTTTTTTTTTAACACTAGGTTACTGCACCTCAAATCCTCTATTTCTTGCTGAATGTCAGCAGGAATATGCACACAATCTTTCCGTGACTCAGGACAAAAAACCATCAAGTGGTACATGTTCTATCTTGCTTGTTAAACCTGTTCCAGTTGGCATAAGTTATATCAGTACAAAATGAGACAGAGGGAAAGAGAGAGCAAGAAGACCATAATGGCTTTGGAATGCCTCTAGTACTTTGCAGGTACCGAAGTGTAGTAAGTAAAATATTGGCCCCTTCCCTTCCCTTCCCTTCCCTTCCCTTCCCTTCCCTTCCCTTTTCCTCTTCTTTCTTTTCCTTTTTTTTTTTTTTTTTTTAAAATAATGGTGATCACATTCCTGTAAGATTTCAATGATCACCATTCAAAAGTATGAACAATGAAAGTTGCCAAAAAGAAATAATTAAGAGCATTTATATGACTGCTCTGCATAACCACTCTTGTTTCTTATTTCCTTGCCTTTCTCATGGTACTTTTCTCTGTGAATAAACCTCTTATGTCTGATCTAGGATAGACTTTATTTTGTGTTGAATTTCTCAGCTAGATTTGTAACTGAAGATGTAGTGTGATAACCCTTTGTTACCCTTTGTCAGCAACCTGGAGAATAGGCTCATGGAGATTCAATAACCACGCTTGTATGATTGTACAATGTACTTTACTTGCAGTAGCTGTTAGATATGGGCTTTCAGAAGTGGTCTAGATGCTCAAGCTACCTATAGGCTAGGCACACCATTTGCACTTCTTAATTCTTTGTGCTGCATATCTCTGTACAGAAAGCATCTGAACATTAGTGTAAAGCAAGATATTATCTGGAGTAAAATAAAATATTATTTGGAAATGTTGTGGAGTTAACTTACTCATGTCCTTTCAACTTGCATTATTTTCTTTGTTATGAAATAAGACTACCAAGCTAACAGTTTGCACTTATTATGGATGCAGTTAAAAACAAAAAAAAAAGAAGTTAAAAAATTAAAAATCTGATAAGCAATTCTTTTTCAAGTCATCAGAATAAAATATTAATGAAAAGTTCTATAAGAAGAATAAGTCAGGTACTGAACAGGATTTATAAGTGAGGGAAGTGTTTGTGTAACAGTTAAACTGCTCATAATCCCAGTCCATGGAGTGGATCCAGTTGATTCTAGCTGATATTCAGTAGATTCAAATATCAACTTTTAAGAAGCTAGAATTGAATCAATATGCGTGTTACACATACACTGACAGAGATGAATTAAGCTGTTTTATCTATCATAACCTCTGGATTATTCATACATTACTTTCACTGTGTCTCATGCAGTAAGAGTGATTCAAGTTTTCTATACCATTGTGCCTGTCATCTTGTCACATTTTAATGTCAACACTGTGTTTATTAGGGACATTTTGCCCAGAGGGATTTTCATTTTTGTCATTCAGCCAGTGACGAGAGAAAATAGCACCGTGTCTCTGTGTTTTTGCATAGCATCTCACCAACATAGTTGGTGACTAACAGCGCTGTCAAAATAACCATCAAGGCTTTATAAAATGTATAATTCTATTTCTTTCTTGTTTAATGACTTTCCCTTTTTATTCCCACTGCTTCACATGTTGCAGCTATAAGTCTGCAAACAAAAGGTGGACTGAATGAACCAGAAAATCATTAAGATAAACAAAAATTCATAAAAAAATTGTCTTCCATTGGGATGGAAGGAAAAAATAAAGCATCAGAGAAGCAAGCCAGTGAACTGACATGACTGTCATGACACCTCCAGTTAGAAGCAGAAGGTCAACTGTACAAGCTATGTAAAAGCACACTTATAATTACTGAAAAAATGTGTCCAACATTTTCCATTGTTGCTATGTATCTATTTCTGAGACATAATTTACTAAGCAAGATCTGTAGCTATCACCACTATAGCAGTGGTTAATTATTCACTAGCACCTTATCACAGTTGGTACCATGTCTTTTCACTGAAATGGTCTCTATTTTAAGTGTGAACATCAAATGCTGCAAAAGATCAGGACAAAATGTGGAAAATGCACAATGCATGTTTATCTTCAGAGATATATATATTTTTATATCTGTTATTCACCTCAGAGATAAGATTTTCTGGGTTGCTAATTACAGCTAGGTTGACCTGGGAATAAACATTGGCTTAACAGGCTTAATAATCTGAATCCATGGACAATGGAACTCTATGGAACTGTTCATCTTAATAAAAAGAAAAAAGTCATTGTAAGTATGGGCCCTTAATTCTTTACAATTTATTCCATCTGCTTGGCTGAAAGTTATGACAAATTGTAGAACACCCTTTCTTGCACCTTCAACCTGAAACACTGAATACAGTAATATTTTTTTGTATTTTTGGTATTTTATTGACTTCGATGATATAAAATTTTATGTAGAAACTAATTGCTTTGATCATAAAGCCCTCCTCTTGCAGAGACAATGCCAGTTGCAAACTTCAATTTAAGAAAACAAAATATCACCAGGCATTCATCCATACAGGGGAATTCCAGAGTCAAGCTACAGAAGGAGGAGCCCATCTGTGAATAATTAACTCTCTTAAATATTTGGAGGAGTATCTGACTCAGTTTATATCCCTAAAAGAAGACATAAGAATTCAAGCGCCATAAATTCAATATTGTACCTTCCCCATTCCTGGCATCATGGGGTTCCAGGGGTGCTGTGTTGAGCTATGAAATTCTGGATATGACTAAAGTCAGGCTGCTGTCCCCTTGTTGGAGCTGGGAACAGAGACCTTAACTCTGCTCCAAGAATTCTTTATCTCTAGGGAATAGGCTAATACAGACTGTTTACAGAATTATTTACCATAAAACTATTTGTGAGAAATAGGGATAAAATTCAAACTTAAAAAATTTAAACTTAAAATACCAAGGCATGGAGAAGTCAGGGCTCTCTGGGGAGAATAATAAGAATTAAGGACATTTCAAAAGAAATAAATATTTACTAACCGCTGATGTTTTTGTGTGTGAATGGCATGTGAAATGTTGCAGTCTTTTTTAGGAGAACTGTAGGAGTGTTTTAAATGCACTTCCAGCTAATCAAAATCCAAGTGGTCATAGAACACGAAAGAATGAGCAGTAAAGTTGATATATTTAAATCTAACATTAAAATTCAACAATAAACCTGCACTCCTTGAGTGTGCCTCTATTTTACTAAGTATTTTAATGCAATATAATTAATTTATTAGCAGTAATTAACATACTGGTAGCAATATCCTTGAACAAGGGCTTTAACTCAAGAGATCACACTTAACAAGAAAAAATTACTGTGCTTCTACTGATTTCTGCATAAAGGGAGATCTGATACCCAGACATTTGAAAGTCAATATGGAATCAAAACTTATTAATCCGGAAATAGAAGAGGACTTAATATGCACTATGCAATTATACAGTATCACATTTTACAGAGAGCTGCTATGGCATACAACCAGTATAACCTGTGCAAATATATTGTCTGTGATTTTTTTTTCTATTTTCTTTATTTATTATACTACTTACAGGCATGCACAGTTCCTTTGTCTTCTTTGTGACAATCTGACACAGCTTGGGAAAGCAAGTTCACTGTTCATTAGAGAAATGCCACCCAGAGGGTCCTTTCAGAAAGCTTTGTGTATTCCAGCTGGGAAAAAAGAAGTCTGCATGTTTTCCATAGTCCTGCACTTCAGCTCTGATGTACTGTCATTACCAGTACTGCAGAAAAAACTGTGATATTTCTTACTGCACTGCCTAGTAGACCAGTGTCATTAGGGAAATACCACAGCCTACTTTATGGGAAACTGTCCTATTTTAGATGTAGGCATATCATAAAGAGCTTTACATCTGACAGGTTTTCTTGGACTGTAATATTTTCTACTCAGGTAAGTATCTCCCTTTATTTCCCCTATATTATAAAGTGCATTACCTACTTACCACTTTTTTTGTGTGTGTGCCAATTTATTATTTAACAACATTTTAAATCACTCGAGTTTTAAAAAATCAGACATTCTCTTCCCGGGATGTTGGTCACAATTCTCCATTTTCTTTTTACCTCAAAACCTGTACTATTAACTTCTGTCACCTTAAAAGCCTTTTACACAACACATTGCTCTAGTTATTGAAGCATATGTAATTATATCCAACAGAACCTATCCTGGGGCAAGCTGATTTCATACAATTTTTATACTACCTTTTTTCATTATTTAAGCAGAGGGAAATCTTAAGGACATTGTGATTAAACTGAAATTGGAACTGTTCAAGGTATGTTATTCCGAGAAAAGGCAAACACCTACCATCTTTATGATGAGTTTAATTTTTTGTCTTTATTTTTTTGTAAAAAGAACTTCAGCCCACTTGGCATAGATATTGGTCACATATCCAAGACTGTCATCATTATGATTTTTCATGAGTCCGTATTACTGTTCATTAGTACTTTGTGGCTTGGATTGAAGCTTAATTCAGTGGAAATAGAGACAGTGATTAATATCACATTATAGGCATATCTAAAAATCTTTTCTGACTATTACAGATAAAATCTGTATAGATAGATCTGAGAGGTTAAAAAGAACCAGTTAAAATTGCACTAGCAATTCCAGCAAGGCATTTCTTAAGAACACATAACTGCCACTGCAGAATACACAGATAAACATTGCGAACTTATTACTAAAGCTTGCTGGGATGGGAATTTCTGCTCCATGGGACATTCCAGATTGGACAAGAGTAAAACACCAACATTGCAGTTTTCTGTTTTGCAGAACAAACTATTTTGGGCCTATAACCTCACCCATGATCAGGCAAACTGGGCAGCATGCCAGTCTGCCGGGGAGCTGGGCAGCAGGTAAATTGGCCAGCAGGCAAAACGGAGGCTAGGCAGGCAGCCAGCCAGGCAGCTTGCAAGTCCATCTGCCAGTCAGGCAGCCAAAAAGCTGGCATGCTATCACATGGGTTGTCTCCCTGGCCGCCCAGCGGGGAAGGTTGGGAAGTGGTCAGCCAAACAAGCCACCTGTCTGCCAGGGCAAGAAGCAGGGTAGCCCTGCTGCCTGCTGCTTCTCATCAATGACTCTGAAGGAATGCATGTATTCCAGTGAAAAGTGTCAATTCTATTCTGATATCAGACTGTTCCAGAGAATATGTTTAACCACCTCTATTTCTTGCAAGAAATATATATATTTAATATATTGAATTACAGACAGCTACAATGCAGGACTTGTTGTCTGTAGAAAGACCCAGACACAATTTAGGATTAAACGTATGAAATGTGATCTACCTGCTTCTTGGCTGCATACAATCCACTGTTCAAATTTGCATTTTAAAGATGTTCTGCTGCTGTACATTTGTAGTACTATGTCATGTTCAGAAACTTGCCACCTTCTGCTGCTAAATTCCACATAGGATCAAAGAATTAGGTACCTTTCTGCCTAAGTTTCTGATTAAATTGTATCTGGTGCAAGTTCTTGGAGTATGCTTATGTGCTCCTGGAACACACACAGCTGTATGTCACAATGACACTACGAGAAGCATTTGGAGTTTCTGCTTAGAAAAATGGCTTTTCTATTTACCAGAAGAAAACCGGACCTGGGTCTTCCTTCTACGTGAAGGATTATAAAGTCTTCCCTAAGTTTCTGGAAAGGCATCCTAAACACAAAGTTTAAAGGAAATAAAAAGCAGAAAACTTTGCCTGCCTTGCAAAGATTGCACTACCGCAGAAATTATTGAAGATCTAAGGAAGACAGGATGTGGCAAGCACCCCTGCTGGCAGGCTGGTGTTCTGATCCTGATTTCAGGGCTGTTTCTATATTTTAAAATAAATATTCTCTGCATAAAAATGAAGAACATGGTGAGACCAGGGGCTGGAACTCTCATCTGCTTATTTGCAGATAAGCACCCTCACTACAGGGCATATATAATTATTCATTTTTATCCTTTTCACCTGAAATATTTAATTTCTCTTGAGCACCCCTGCTCAAGGTGATCAGGGTAGACAGTATTGCCCCATCCATCCTGCTTTGTAGCCTCAGAAAAAGATGCTCTGTCCAGTCACTGATATGGATTTTAACATCAACCTCTCAAAATTGCTCTGTTCACTTACAAGTTGAGCAATACTGTCCCTTCCTGGTGTGCTTTAAAAGATGGATGTCCTTTCAGAAGGAAAGCTGGTAGGCTTGAGTTTGGGAGAGAATGTTGAAAATCTGTGAACTGAGTTAAAGAGTCTCAGGTCCTGAAAGCAGCAGTCCTACAGACAAATCTAGGATTATCTGATTAATCTTTTGAATTCCTTCATGAAGCAGTCAAAACCCTTAGGACTCATTTTGTGATGTCCTTCCCGGATTGTCCCTGCTACTCTTAAGGACTATTAAGCAAAGGTCAAGAGAACATTAACAAGAGTGTGTCCTCAACTTTTGAATTTATTTTGTGTGTGTATTTGTGTGTGCATTATACAGTGTATACATCTCTATATGTATAGATGTAAATATAGCTATATATACACCATATACTATGCATACAGATTATAGAAATACAGACTGTATTTGAGGGCACGGAGGAAAACACTATAACTGTTACAGACCTCAAGATTTATTAGCACTGTTAACTGCTCTTGTATCAGCATCACAGAGACTCAGTTCAATAGTATGCTGTGAAAATGTGCGACATGGGATCTTGCTACAAGCAGCATCTGGTATCTAGCTACGTATTGACTATCTCAGACTGCTGCTAATGTCTATTTATGAAGGACTCAGTATTTTGAATGATATACAGGGTCAAAAGCAGGAACGAGTAGGATGAGGGAGAAGGATTCCTGCTGTTTTTGACTTCAAATAGGAAGAACAGAAGAATCAAGGGACTGACATAGAAGAAACAGTTTTAGGAAAACAAAATAACAGATAACAAGCAAGAAGTAAACAGAGTTAAAAACATAAAATGAGGTTAAAGCCTTAAAAAGGAGAAAGTTTAGGATTCATAGGAACCATAGAAGTATGAATAATTTTCTTCTCTTGTGTCTTTTTTAGCAGTGTTATCAACAAAACGCTAAAAACGTTAAGAAACTGACAATAAAAGTAAACTTATTGTAAAATATTTTGTAAACCGACAATGTGCAATTTTCGTTTACTGTTAGACAACTGTCTCAGTATTACTTGAAAAAGGCGATTATGAAATCTGAAAGAAGCAACACTGAATGTTGGCAACTCAGAATGTATCTTCCTTCAACTGGTGCTTTACCTGAACGTTGTCAGTGCTTGATAAAAATGTTCATCCCACATGCTCACAATCTGTTCTCTGTTGAAGGCTCATCATACTACTGCAGCACCAAGGAGTCATAATCACTGTTTCAAACTATCCTCTCATTTTCTGAACTTGATTTTTTGATGGATGAAAAATTTCAATCTTCTTCTGCTAAAAAATACATAGAAATGTCACAATAACACAAAGATTTCCAATGCTTTGAAATTCTGGACAACTAGTCCCTAGCATTATGGGAAGCATAGATGAGGATAGATTTTTTTCTTAGTTATCTCCCATCACTTATCTGACTGCAGAGTCTGAAAGAGAATCTTGAGACTTATCCTTGGACAGAAGGTCCTCAACTTGGCAACCTTGGGTGAATAGCTTAGAAACACAGCACACTTTTATTAGAGTCCTAAGACAAAAACAATTAAAAGTCCTATTTTGGAGGATGCAGTCTGAGGCAGCTCTCAGTGAGCCTATTCCTCTCTCACTCAGCCCCAGAGAATACAGGAACATTTTTTCTAGCCTCTGTGATTTCCATCTTATAGCCTACACTGCTTTACTAGAAATGAAAGAGGGAAAAAGAGGCCAGGTCATAAGGAAATCAAAGGCAGCAAATGAAAATATCATGGTGATGCCACTGCATAATTATCTGATTGGATTTATTATCGATTACTTTAGAATGTCTGCATTACTGTAATTTCATGTGTTGTCCATCAGTCTTTTTTACCATTCCCCTAGTGCAAAGAGAGTTAATCTGAGTTGTTCTGCTGGGAACTTCCTAGACATAAAAAAAATCCTTGTCAATAGGAAGACCAGTTACTCAGTTCCTTCTCAGCAGTCCTGGAGGAAGGAGAGTTGTAGATCTGTTATAGAGAAAATTGTATTCAGTCCTACTGATACCTGACAGAGAAAGAGAATATTGGCAAAAATAAACGAAGAACAAGAAGGATTCAACTCACAGCTTCTAATGGGATTTATTTGCATTTATGCATCTGTCTGATGATTTGCAATGTGTAGTTTATGAGTTATTGAAAGACTGGGAGATTTTCAAGAGCTAGCGAAAATTCAAGCGAAAGAAGACCAGACAAGGGCCTTTACCTCTTATTTTTTACAGTCCTCAGACTGAGAGACAAAAATCCTAGCTCATAACAAAATAACAAAAAATCATGAGCCAAAAGTGAGCTAGGATCTTTTCAGTGGAGCCAAATAAGAGGACAAGAAGCAGTGGGCACAATCTGGTACAAAAGAGGTTGTGTCTAAACATCGGGAAGCATTTCTTCACTTGTACAGGTGACGGAGCTCTGGAATAGGTTTCCCAAAGTAGCTATGTATCCTTGGAGATATGCATCTTTAAAGGATACCTGGCTCTAAGTGTTCTTACTTGAGCAGAGACCAGATGGGAGTTTGAACAGATGGTCTCAAGAGGTCCCTTCCAGCTTCAGTCCTGCTGTGATTCTGTAATACTCACAAAAATGATGCAGAAGTGGACATAGCTTCTATGTGATTAATGCTGATAAGCAATTATAAAAGTGAGCAAAAAACCACTGCAAAAGCTGAGCATAGTTACAGAGATGACGTATGTCAAAAAGTTCTTCTTCACTACAATAGTACTCCTGGTGAAACTTCTTTTTAATTTAAAAGCTGAATCTGCTTTAATATGAATCTAGTCCCTGATTATGGTTTTCATAAATATGATGAAGAAAAATTTTGGATATATTTTCCTCCTTTTGTGAGTTGAACATTTTGCTGTTTACAAGATCACTTAATTAAACATTTCTGTTTTTATGGACTTGCTTCGTACCTCCTACCTTTTGGGAAAGTAGATAAAGATAAGGCTGAAGATAACACCTTTCTTTCTCTTTGAGCAATAGCTGTGGTGTTAGATATTATAACATTCAAACAGGATGCGATATTGATCTTTTACTGTTATTTGGGTCAAACATAATTATAGCTTTCTTTTGTTTCCATTGCTTAGTAACAGTACAAGACCTGACAGCTCTATGAACATCTTAGAAGAAAAAAGAATCTTGCAAGAAGGTTGTTCAGATCAAGTTTTGTGAAGTATATGCATTTTTTATACCTTGCTTTGTACTTCAGCTAAACTCACTAGGCAAATCACATCTCTGCTTATTTACAAATAAGTGGTATTCTTCCTACATGTACAAGATCTGAATATAAATTATAATTTCTTGCTGAAATTTGAAAACAAATGGAGGAACTGTTTAAAAAATAGGTAACATCCTCAGTACTCGAAATGGAAGGCTCAATTCCTTTTCCTGTCTGCCTGCGTTTTATTCCATTACTATAAGAAAGTCACTCAGTCTTCATCCCTATTTTCTCTACAGTCCCTGTTTGCTTTATATGCCTAGGTTGTAAACTTCTGGGACAGAAAATGTTTTCCCTTCTCTCTGAGAAGTAGCTAGTACTATAGTAGTTGCAGTAGTGTCTTAAGTGACAGATCAACAAGCAAAAAAGTAATTGCTAATTCTGCCAATGCATTTGCCAATGCAAATTATTCTGAATTGGGAAAATTTTTAATAATTAATGAGAAGACTTTAAATTATACACTTCAGAAAGCTGTGCATTGAAGCTAAAGAGTCAACTCAGCAGCAGTAAGAAAAAAATTTGAACCACGAGTGATTCGTGTCAGTTTAAAATTGAGAGTGGAGAGGGGCCATTTGCTCTCAAGGAGATCACAGAATCACAGAATCACAGAATCACAGAATCACCCGGGTTGGAAGGGACCTCAAGGATCATGTAGTTCCAACCCCCCTGCCTAGCAGGGCCACCAAACATACACATTCAGATCAGGTTGCCCAGGACCCCGTCCAACCTGGCCTTAAACACATCCAAGGACGGGGCATCCACAACCTCCCTGGGCTGCCCGTTCCAGGGCCTAACCACTCTCCTTGTATAGAACTTCCCCCTAACATCCAACCTAAATCTTCCCTCCTTCAACTTGGATCCATTTCCCCTAGTCCTGCTGTTGTCAGCCCTTTTGAAGAGTTTACTCCCCTCGTGGCTGTAGGTTCCCTTCAGGTATTGATAGGCTGCAATGAGGTCACCCCGCAGCCTTCTCTTCTCCAGGCTGAACAAGCCCAACTCCCTCAGCCTGTCCTCATAGGGGAGGTGCTCCAGCCCCCTGATCATCTTAGTCGCCCTCCTCTGGACCCTTTCCAAAATCTCAATGTCTTTCTTGTACTGAGGGCTCCACACCTGGACACAGTACTCCAGATGGGGCCTCACAAGAGCCGAGTAGAGAGGGACGATCACCTCCCTGTCCCTGCTGACCACTCCTCTCCTGATGGAGCCCAGGATCCCATTTGCCTTTCGAGCTGCCAGAGCGCACTGCTGGCTCATGTTCAGTCTCTCGTCCATCAGGACCCCCAGGTCCTTCTCTGCCGAGCTGCTCTCAAGGACCACTCCTCCCAGCCTGTACGGGTGCCTGGGGTTCTTCCGGCCCAAATGCAAAACCTTGCACTTTGCCGTGTTGAACCTCATTAGGTTCACCCGAGCCCAGCCCTCCAGCCTGTCGAGGTCCCTCTGAATGGCATCCCTTCCTTCCACCGTATCAACCGCACCACTCAGCTTGGTGTCGTCAGCAAACTTGCTGAGGGTGCACTCAATTCCCTCATCGATGTCATTAATAAAGATGTTAAAGAGCACCGGTCCCAAGACAGACCCTTGGGGGACACCACTTGTTACCGACCTCCACCTGGACATAGAGCCATTGACCACCACCCTCTGTCTGCGGCCTTTCAACCAATTGCTTATCCATCGGGTCGTCCACCCATCAAATCCACTTCCCTCCAATTTGGAGATGAGGATGTGGTGGGGGACCATGTCAAAGGCCTTGCTCAGGTCCAGGTAAATGACATCGGTCGCCTTCCCTTCGTCCACCAATGCCGTCACTCCATCATAGAAGGCCACAAGATTAGTTAGGCATGACCTTCCTTTGGTGAAGATGACTTCCTTTGGTGAGATGACTGACATTATAGCTTTCAAGACCATAGACTGAAGCTATGAAACAATTTCTTATGTTTATAAAGACTTCCTTCTCTAATGGCAAAGATCTTCGTCACAGCTTAACAGACAAATGCAGGCCTAAATAAATGTTAATGCATACATAAGTCACTGACATCAAAGGAATTTATTGTTTAACTGAGAAGTTAAGTATGGTTCTATTCTGTCTTCTCACTCAACTTTGAATGAGTCTGCTACATCTGAATGAAATGCTTGCCTTAAAAAATTCTCAGGAGTTCAACACTGCAGCCACTTGAGGTCAGCAAACTGTCCTGCACATGCATCCCGGATAATACCACTGGTACATGTGCATGTTTTTAAATGAGTGTATTCTGTTCATCCACTTACACAATTGAGACTTATATAGCTTGTCTTATATAATACTTATATACTTGTCAGTGTATTTAAATAATCAATTAGAAAAAAGCATACAGATCACTGGATGAAGATGTTAAAATAACAGAAAAGAATAAATAAAACACAAGTATTGGATTCATACAATCATTTAATAATGTAATATAAAATAAATAGTTACAATAATATATAAATAAAGATCTATATGTAGAACATTACAGTTTTGTATGAATTTCAGGTTTACACAGAAGACAAAAATCTGTCAGTTGGATATTAACAATTCATTTTCCTTAGTTACTCACCCAAGTGTTTTAACCAAGTGTTTTTATTTTTATGTATTTATTTATTTATTTATTTTCTGGATATTTTAATAGTTTGCTTCATAGCCTCGTCCAGTGTAAGTAGTCTCTGAACTGTGCAGAAAAATTGGATTTGATTCTTTTATCTTCTTTGTTACAAGCAATTTATGAGATGAATCCTGTAGCATAGTTCATGGGTTAGAGTACTGAATCTTCAGGTAATCACTCAAGGTTTAGGATCTGGCAGAATCATTGATATCAGCACATTAAATATACAAAGAATAAAGAGTTGTTGATACTGGAGTAAGAATGGTGTTGCTGGAATCTAGTTAAGAAATATCTAAAATGTGACTAATGTTAAATGGTGAAGAAATGCAATAAATCTAAATTCTATTAATATTGATAATATAACTCAAGATTTTTGACAAGAGTAGATATCTTAGGGTAACTAGCAATCCATTGTTATTATTTGACAAGCATCTCACTGATTTGATGGCTTTACTTGCATCTGAAACAGGTTTATGCAAACTTAATAAACGTGGCTTAGATTTTCCTTAGAAGGAAAATTTATTTTATCAGTTATGGAACCAATGTCTTTTTCATATGGTTGCATACACAGTGCTTCAAATAGCTTATTGACTGACCTCAAATGAAGATCATAAAAAGCTTTTCATATTATGCTGAATTATGATCATTCTGGTTCACTCTTGCACCACATTAAACAAATGAAATCAGGCAAGCCATCATAGGACGTGTCAAAGTTCAAATCAACAGTTTATATTTTTCTGACAAAGATATTAAAATATAACAGCTTGCTTGTATTTATGTATTTTAGATGTATTTATGTATATAGATGTATCTTAGAGACTAAAAAGAAAGTTGAGTGCAGTTTAAGAAGACTCACTTCTTATGTAATAGTACTTTATGGAAAACTAGTAGGCAAATAAAGCAGAGGGATGTGCACTTATAGAAATATTGCAACAGCATGAAGAGATAACTGTCCACGTGACATGATAAGGAAGGCGAAATAAGGAAATACAGATGAAATAGAAGATTATAGGACTTGCCGTTTCCTTCCTTCCTTCCTTCCTTCCTTCCTTCCTTCCTTCCTTCCTTCATTTCAGTGTGATATTTCTGTTATGTCTAGGGTCATGACTTAGATGCTTTTTGGGGGCCTTTTAAATTTGATTTGGTTTTTCATATGCTTTCTATTCTCTATATCAATATATAAGAACTCTTTATAAAGTTACAGAGTCTGCAAAGCACTTGAAAAACTTATCTAATTTATTCTTGGCTGAAGGCAAGTTCAATGATACCTATATCATTCCTTACAGATGTTTTTTCCTAACTTCCACTGAGAGTTACTTTACAATCCACCTGGACAATCCTTTCTCAGGGCTTGAGATGCTAACACTTAGCAATCTAAAAATGAAATTGCTTGTAATTCACCAACTGCTTCTTTGTGTGCCTGGAAATGTGCTTCAGCTCACCACTTCCAACATATTAAAAATATTTGACACAAATACCTTCCAACCTACTTTTCTTTTTTTTCTTTTTTCTTTTTTTTTTTTTTTTTACATGCAGAGGCTATAGTCCCATGTCACTGACACTGTTTGCAGTAGCTATCTGATGATGGCTATACTTCTTGACAGTGTTGTGAAGATCTTTTACACCATTGTCTTCGCAGCATATATTATAAACTTTTCTTATCCACATAATAATGTATCAGGATTTCTTTTCTGATCTTCAAACTTGCTGAATTTACAACTTCATATGTTGTTCCTGCTCAGACTTTACTGCTTTTAACATCCTTTTAACATTCACACATCTTTTTAAAATTAAAACTTAAAAACCTAACCTGTATGCATCTTTCCTTTCTTTGTGGCAAATGGGCATTTAGTGAAGTTGTTCTCCTGCAGAAGAAAGTTTTCACCTTATTTCCTGTAAAGAGCCACTTGCATCCTTATTCCTTTTGAACTAGCAGGCTCAAAAACACATGGGCAAAGTTTCAGAGATACTTCGTTTAGGAATTTTGAATTTCCTGAAGTTGCTTTCATGAAATCTTTTTACTTTACATCTTAGTCCTAAGAATCACAAACTCAAACATTTCACAAATATTTCCCAGACCTTCCTTCAGTAACCTTTTAGCATTGTGGAGAATAAAACCTGTTCTGAAGCCTTTGTCAAGAAAGAAGCCTTGATATTGTTCAGTTCTGCTGTGTTCTCCCACTGCAGTTAATTTAACGCCTTCCCTCTCAGTTCGCAATTAACTGGGAACAAATACTGTCCTTTGCTCCTAAGGTGAAAAAAACCCTTCCTTGTTCAACATTCACAGCTTGTCATCTTATTATCAAGGGAGCTGAAGTCCATTTGATAAACACAGTTACCTTGGGGGTTACAGCTCTCACTTGATCCTCCAGTGACAGGAATGACAAAAGCACTGAGTTCTACCTCTACTGACTGACCTCAGAAATTATATATGAATTGTGGGTTACTGTTAATTGAAACGTTGACATATATACAAGGAGTCTGCAGCAGTGTTCCCATCAAGAGCTCTGTGGACTGGTACACAATACACTGGTAGTGTATTATGTGCTAATTTTTTTCTTTCATATCTTAAAAAGAAGGAAAGAAAAATATAAAAAAAAAAAAACCAACAACAATAAAAACTGGAAAAATAGTGCTGGAAGAACTTCTTAGAAATTGTTGTTTATAGAGGGGAAAGGAGGTTTAAATCTTTTCTTTTGCTTTCTGATTTTATATGGAATCTCTATTGTTTTGCTTAAATGTGCAAGAAGACATTATTAAACCATTTGACATCTTACTTTACGTTAAGATTATAAATATAAAAACAGTCGGCGGTGACAATATACTCTAAAGCAGCAGCATCCAAATCCAAGGATGTCCTTAAACAGAGCCTTTATAAAATCTGCAACTTGTAATTTGATGCCTCCATTGGTTTTATAAAAGATCTAGAGCGTTTGAGGACTGAATCTGATCTAATTCATGTAAAAAATATGTACAGTGCTGAAAGCACACTGCAAATGGCAGACAGGATAAAGATAGCGACACCAAACAAGGGAATGAAGGAATGATAGGAAGGATGATGTTGGATGTAATGTATGACAGAAGAATGAAACCTGAAGACTATTACTGAATGTAACCCCTTCTTCGTTAGTCATCTGCAGTCTCTACTGATAGATATCTTGTTATTCACAGTTCCTGATAAGTATCAGATAAGATGATTAATAAATTTGGAACTGGGAAGAAATGTTGTTTCAAACAATATTGGCAGAAAGAAATTTAAGGAATTTGGTCATCAAGCAGTCAAGCAAGGAAGCCTTGAATAATACTGCCTTTTTTTTATGATAGGCATATTTAAGGATTTTTTTACTTTATTTTATTTTATTATTTTATTTTTTTTAATGAGAGAGAAGCCTTGTTTATCAATAGAGGTATCTACATTGGAAACCCTGCCCTTTTCCAGCTTCACTTGCTGAAGATCTTATCTACTTTGGAGGAAGTCAACTCAAGTGTCTTATTTTCTAGGGTTTATTTAGAAGTTAAATTATCTTATTTTAGTTCTCTCCTCTAGGACACTTTGCATCTCTGCTCTCTCATTTGCATGTTACTTAAAATGCACTGCTGAATGTTTTTATCTATAAACAATTTCTCATACTGTGCCTCTTGTGCATTCTTCATGTTCTCTTCCCTGTCTATGAAGAGGAGGATTGGCTTTCAATTCTTGATCCCAATTTTTCAGATCACCTAACTTAATAATGTTGGTCTCACTTACATTTAAGACTTTTTTCAATCTTAAGCTGAATGACATGCATCACATTCATTTTAAGTATCCCACTGCTGTGTCTCATTTCAAATAAACTACTACAGGGAGTAGGTGTTCCTGAGATCCATTACGTTTTGTCTTTCCTCATTTCTAAAAAGTACTTTACTGCCTCCTTCCAGTGGCAAGTTTCCTGAAAAGGAAAAAAAAAAAAAAAAAAAAAAAAAAGTTTTCAGAATGACTGTTGATATCCTTTGTATTCATTACTTACTTCCTGAAAATCTTCCTACCTTTTTCTTTACATATCTGTATTATTTTGAGCTGTGTCTTTTTCACTGTCCATTCAAATTTATTTTATGACTAATGAACTTAATAATCTCAGTCAACATTTTGAGAAAGCAAGCTTTGCATTTGAGAAGAATGGTTAAATTATGTGTATTCATTTAAAAATAAATTTGGAACTTCAGTTCATCTGTCAGACATTATCTTGCCTGAATGCTTGGTGATAAAACAAAGGACAAGGATGAAGAAGGAAGAACCAAGGTGAAGGTGCTGTCATAAAGGATACAGAGGGCACGCTTTTACAGAGCAAACTATTGATTGCCTGGCAATGCAAAGTCTAACACAACCTCCAAAGTTTCACAACCTCCATTGAGACTCAAAGTGTGCCTACCCTTTAGGAATGCTGGCTTGAGGGGGAGAGATACAGAGGGAAGCAGAAAATACTAACATGGGGCAAGGATACCTGACAGCTGGTTTAGAAATGAGTGATCGGTTTTCCTTGACAATATCTGAAAAGTTTTGTCTGGAAAGATAATGGAGCTGTTGAGAAGAGAGAAACATAAGGAATTTTATTGATTTTATTCATTTCTCTGCATGGTGATGGAATAGCTTGTGCTGGATGTCATCTCCAGACAACTGGAAGAAAAGGAGGTCATCAAGAGTAGTCAGCATGGGTTCACAAGGGGGAAGTCGTGCTTGACCAACCTGGTAGCCTTTTATGATGTTGTCTTTGGCTAGGTGGATGGGGGGAGAGCAGTGGATGTAGTCTACCTTGATTTCAGCAAGGCATTTGATACTGTCCCCCATGACATCCTTATAACAAAGCTGAGGAAGTGTGGGATAGATGAGTGGACAGTGAGGTGGGTTGAGAACTGGCTGACTGGCAGAGCGCAGAGGGTCGTCGTTGGCGGTGCAGAGTCTGGTTGGAGGCCTGTAACCAGCGGTGTTCCTCAGGGGTCTGTGCTGGGTCCAGTCTTGTTCAACATCTTCATCAATGACCTTGATGAGGGGATAGTGGCCACCCTCAGCAAGTTTGCTGATGATACGAAGTTGGAAGGATTAGCTGACATGCCTGAAGGCTGTGCTGCCATTCACTGAGACCTGAACAGGCTGGAGAGCTGGGCAGAAAAAAACCGGATGAGGTTTAACAAAAGCAAGTGTAGAGTCTTGCATCTGGGAAGGAATAATTGCATGCACCAGTACAGGTTGGGGGATGAGCTGCTGGAGGGGAGCTCTGCGGAGAGGGACCTGGGTGTCCTGGTGGATGACAGGTTGGCCATGAACCAGCAGTGTGCCCTTGTGGCCAAGAGGGTCAATGGCATCCTGGGGTGCATTAAAAAGAGCGTGACCAGCAGGTCGAGGGAGGTGATCCTCCCCCTCTACTCTGCCCTGGTGAGGCCTCATCTGGAGTACTGCGTCCAGTTCTGGGCTCCCCAGTACAAAAAAGACAGGGATCTCTTGGAAAGAGTCCAGCGGAGGGCCACAAAGATGGTGAAGGGCCTGGAGCATCTCTCCTATGAAGAAAGGCAGAGTGAACTGGGTCTGTTCAGCCTTGAGAAAAGAAGACTGAGAGGGGACCTGATCCAGGTCTATAAATATCTGAGGTTTGGGGGGCAGAATGGCGAGGCCGGACTCTTTTCAGTGGTGAGTGGAGACAGGACAAGGGGAAATGGCCGGAAACTGCAGCATAGGAAGTTCTGCAAAAATGTGCGCAAGAACTTCTTTACAGTGAGGTGACGGAGCACTGGAACAGGCTGCCCAGGGAGGTGGTGGAGTCTCCTTCTCTGGAGATGTTCAAGACCTGGCCTGGATGCCTACCTGTGCGACCTGCTGTAGGGAACCTGCTGTGGCAGGGGGTTGGACTCGATGATCTCTGGAGGTCCCTTCCAACCCCTAGAATCTGTGATTCTGTGATACTACTTACTTTTGGATGAATAAATAATGCCCCATTTTGACAAAGACATTTTTAATTCACTTTAATCTCCTTCTATTGTGCTCTTGTAGTCATGAATGAAATATATATGTAGCTTACGAAGTACATAGTCATACAGGTACCACATTAGCTCAATGAAGAATGATCCTTACAGACACCATAATCTAGAATATGAATCGAAAAAATTTTAAAAACTGAACAGCTACTTGAATCATCACAGAAAAAAATAATACTATTAGGCAGTATCTTAGTGGGCCATAAGAAAGTTAAGGCTGAAATGGCTGAAAGGTCTGTGCCTGTTCAGCCAGGAGAAGAGGTCTGCAAGGTGACTGGATAGCGATCTTTCAATATCTGAAGGGCAGCTACCAACTACCAGCTACCAACTTTAAGGATTCTATGATTCTATAAATGCTTTTGTCATGGATAACATGTTAATACAGCAGGATCAAATACCTAGAAACATGAGATATGAATAAATATACCCACTGCATAATATTTGTGCAATTGTTCTTGTTTCCCATCAAAACTTTGTAGATAGCCTGTTCAAAATCATGAACTATGTTTAATTAACTAATATCTCAGCATGTGGCAAACGATTTATGTGATGATTTTGTCTCTTTTTATTCCTGATGAGTGTGCAAATTAATATTTTATAAATGAGATTTAGCTAGAAGTGAGCAATTGTGCATGGTATTTTAAACTAAATAATAAACGTTTTTTCCAATATTTTTCGTTGAGATAAAATTCCACATCATTTTTTATTTTAAAAATATACTCCTAAATATTTGTTCTTCTCTAGGCTTTCTCTTAGGAAAACAGTATTTATTTGTACTCTAATATCATGATTGTCTAAAAAAAAAATTAAAAGAGCTGGTGATGATTTTTCCCCCCTGCAGTATCTTAACACTATGCAGTGAAATAAAAATACTCCAATCACAACCAAATCTCTCACAAGCAGAATGCAACCTAAACAGGGTGTTGAATATTGCTGCAATGCAGAACCACTTATTTAGATTCTATGCAGGAAAAATATTGTGTTGCTGCAAAACAATGTGATAGAAAAAATTAAATATCTGTCTTTCCTGTCGCCCACAAAATGGATAAAAATTCCAGAGTTTGCAGTTTATGTAGTGTATTAACCTATGGACCTCAATATTGTAAAGTGAAAATATGGATCAACTCCGACACTTAATTTTCATAGGACAAATAGAGTTCGGATTAGATATTTCTGAAGAATCTGGAGAAAAATCAATAGCATTCACAGAGCTAGGAAAGCTTAGCTTAGATAGTAAATCTTAAGCCTTTTGTTTATAAGTTCTTACCTCTAAAGCCTTTAAGGTAAGCTTTGTTCCTAGAATTTTGTTGTCTTGGTGACTCCAATTGTGAATGTAACAAGACTCTAAAAAAAGAGAGGAACCAAAACAGACTTAATGTTTTTTATAGATTTTCTGTCACCAAATTATTATTACTGGTCCCCTGCTGGCAGTATTGCACAAAGATGTCTTAAACGCTACTTCCAACCATTTGATTGAGATTTTTCTATAACAGAGTTAAACCCCCAGGTAATTGTCAGCAACTTCCCCAGAATACTGAAAGACTCTACTAGTCAAGAAAACACAAACATCCAATGAGCTAAACAGAAAATAATCTCGACTCTGAGATAATCAAATGCAATCCTGCAAAAACTTGCATGCATAGACTGTATAGGTTTCACATGAAATAGCTATTTAACATTAAAGACAGATGGGTAATATATAAAGATAATGGACAGTATTAAAATTGAATTTTAAAGTGGAATCAGTGATTGATACCGTGGCATCTGTAACAGAATTAGGCGCATGTCTGCTTTTCTTAGCGCTAGGTGATTGTTTTCTTTTTACAGTTTTTCATCTGAACAACTCGCTTGGAAGGAAAGGAGCAGTGAAGTGAGAAATGACTTAATCTACCTACTTGCAGAACTTCTTCTCTGTATGGTGATAGTGCTGTACACTGTAATTAACAGCAAGAACTTCATAGAGTAAAAGATGACCTTACAGGTCAAACACATCTGGAAAAAAAATTGTCTCTGTATGACAGTATGGTAGTTTACTTGCACTGTGCAGTGAGCTAGAACAACAGCAGGGTGTTCAAACTAATACAAAGCATTATAAGTTAATGGATACATGTCTTTAAAATATTTAAGAGACTGTTACTTCTAGGCAGCTGCGCACACCTATGTTCAACTTAGTAACCCTGGACTTTCTGCATAGTTGGAGGAGAGTAAAAGAAAATTGCACTGGGACTGTTCTAGCTTACTTAGGCTGATCTCAGAGTGGATGAGTTACTTACTAGTAGTACAACTCTCTCTGCACTGAAGAGTTCATGTCAGCCAGATATGCCACCTGTGGAGGTCTACAGCTAGGCAAATCCATTATGAGCTGTGCCTCCAAATGTCCATTGAAATAATATTTATGGAAGGAGAGTACCAATATGTTGTCCCTTAATACTCATATTTTCTCATAGAATGTTCCCTTTTATGAAGAATTTATCTGAATACACTTTCCAGTATGCATTTTAAGAAAATAATGGGTCTGTGAGAAAATACTAATTTATTGTTCTATTAGTTCAACTAATGTAGTTTTCCAGTTTACTATAGTAAAAGAAGATCTCTGTCTATGAATTAATTTAAATTCTTAAACAGCTGTGTCCCAAAAAAGCCAAGATGAAGAGGAGAATATTTTTGAATCACAACTCCAGTCTGATCTATCCCTATAACTCTGTGAGCTCAGTTTTTTGTGCTGGCTCTGCTCCAAAGACCAAGACTGAGACAGGGACCAGTAAGTGGCAGAAATGAAATTTATATCTGTTTATGAAGTTTATAGCTCTTACCCATGGAGTATGTATTACTGAATAAATGAGATGTGGCTCAAGTGAAATCTTTACTGATTTAGGATTTTCTGAGTGCAGGCTCCACCAATCAATTAAAGCTAACTGCTTATCTACAGAGAAAACTTAAAGGAGCCAAGTATCACTTCTGGGGACTTTTTTCCTCATCACTACTAAAAGTCAGAAAAGCCATCTGAAGAACAGTCATATATGTGCACCAGCTTATGTTATAACAGTTCCTTCTGTGAAATAATTAAAATGGACTTTTACAGTCAGAGAGGAAAATGAAGAATAAGGGATTAATAATTCTTTAATAAGAAAATGATATCTAGTTCATCAATAGCTTTTGTGTAGTTAATTAATGCTTTATTTTGAAAGAGACAGTAACCTTTTTGGCAGTGGATTCTGCAAAGTGAAATGAAAACAGGAATGGGAAACAGTGAAGTAATAATAGTTTCCCGGAGAGGGATAGGCAGTGGATACTATAGAGTCTATAAAATATGATTGTGCATACAATGTGATATCTCAGTAGTTGTTCACAGGATTTCAGTAAAAACAAATTTTTCACATGAAAGAGAAATACTTAGAGATGACATCTGGAAGTGCATCAGATTTTATAAAACTCTCTGAATGGTTCCTTCCAATAACAGTATCCTTGTAGCAGGTACGAAAAAAAAAAAGATCTTAGAGTGGCAGTATTCACCTGGACAGATAAATTCTTTCTTATTTCCATTCAAAGATTATTAATTCATTTTACAATTTATTTTCCCTGCCTATATGAACCTTAAAAACCTTAAATGGCATTATTTTTGCTTGAGTTTATTTACCAGGCCATTCCCCTAAAAGTCCTGTTTATAATCAGGAAAGGCATTACTTAGCAAGCAACCTGTGTCAATGGGAAAGAACTATAATAATTTAAGTGCTTTTCTGGATACCAGCATTTAACCACATCAATTTGCTTTATCTTGGCTGCAGTTTCTCCCCAGTTCAGGCCAACAGAACTATCTGAATCCAGGCTGAAAAGAGTTCCAGCAATGTAAGTGCCAGCTACAAAGTAGCTGTGCCAAAGAAGAACAGTTGTGATGAATAAATGTGATGAAGAGCAGTTGTGATGGGAAAATGTAGAAAATAATCCAAATGCGGAGGCCGTGGGAGAGGGAAACAAAAAGAGACAAACATTCGTGTGTCCAAATCACAGACAAGTTGAGAAGACAAGACTGCAATTCAAGGTAAATCATGTATATATTTATATATGGGTATACAAATATATTATGCAGGTATGTGTAGAAATATTACACACAAATTTATATAGGTATAATACATGCATGTTTTACAAATATGTACAAATACTTGTACTCACTCTGTACAAACAGACACATACAAAGAGTGAGGTAGAAAATAAACATGACATTAAGCTGACTCACAGAAGCTAACATAATGGAGTTGAGTAGAATTCACAAAGTGGGTCATCCAGAAACTTTGCAAAGTTTGGAGCAGTGAAACTGCTGTCTAATGATCACTCCAGCCTTATGTATGATAACTGTCGTACATGTACCTCCTCTGGTGGAAGGGACCCCATCCTTCAGTGTAGTCATGTGCTTCTTCTATTCCTACAGAGACCTTAATCCTAGTCAATAAGGATAGGAGCAGAAGAAGAAATTGTACATGCATCAAAGGAAACAGGTTTCAGCATGTTCTACCCTCCTGCTGCACAGTCACGGTTTGGATTAAGAAATAATAGGCTATAGGCAGTCAGAAGTCAGAGCTGAGTACAATTGTTAAATCTTTAAAGGCAGGCAGAAAGCTTAGAAGATGTGTATAATTTATACCTGTCTATCATCTCCCCTCCCTTGATAACCCAAAAATGCGAACCAGGAACTAAAACAACTACTTAAAAAAAATCACTGCAAATCTATGTCTGCTACGAACATGAACCATAAACAATTTGCTTTGTTCTCAATTCAGATCATAAAGCAACAGCACTTAAAATACTTTTGTATGGGATTAGCTTTATTAACTCTTTCTGAAGTAACTGCTTCTTGCAGTTTCTAAATGTGATGTTAATCTTATTCCAGGATATTCTTAGGGATGATGATTTTTCATTATTATGCTTATCGTATACCATACAGCAAGCTTTAAAGTAACTACAGGAAATGTAGTAAAGTAACTACAGGAATGCCTTAGTGACAAGTTTAAATTAAGAAATTTGCTAAAGTTTGTTGCTGCTTGAATACAGGGGATTCATTCTTATACTTTAGTGGGAAAAAAAAGTAATGCCAGAGGGCAACTCTCTATATCCTGAAGAAAAAATAAAAAGTGCATTTTATTTAATTTTAGTTCCCATCTGTTTAACATGCTTGTGCTCTTTTCGGCAGTAAATTTTTTCTATCTAGAAAGATGGTGTGAACTAAAAAAAAAAAGATCTCTTTCTTTTTTTAGTATATTTTATTACATTACACTTTATTCATAAAGGTCAGTAACTTAAATGTGCAAACAAAATTTTAGGTATAGGGGAAAGTTAAATTGAATAATATAAAATAAAAAATGTTTGAACACCCATAGAAATTGTAATTGGCAAGATCTGTCATGTGACAGATTCATTTACTTCCAAAGGAAGGAAAATAATACAAAAAAACAACACACTGCCATTTGAACCATTTCTCTGAAAAAAGATTTTTATCACTTCTAGTAAAATTATTTTTTTACTTTCACAACCTTTACTACTGTCTTAGGCAAGGCCTAAGGTCGACATTTATTTGGAGATTCCCGGACTGATAAAATTATATGATAAATCATCAGCAACTAAAATAAAGATTTTGCCTCCCAAAGACTATTTTGTAATCAATATTTTCTCCAGATATATTGAAATGATATTAAAAATGGATATTTTTAAATTCATAATTTCTAATAAACACTGCAACAAAGCCTGTGCTGTACATAGATGCACAGATACAGAATCTGGAGGGAGAATTCTCATGCACTGAGAAGAGTTTGGTGGCAAGCATGCATGTATGGTACAGAGATTGAATATGGCTGTGACACCTTTCAACAGTCCAGCTACTAAAACATTTACTACAGAATTTCTCTGTGTTGCTGTCTAGTACATAGTCCCTGAATTATATTTTCTTAGATTTCCATTAACAATTTAAAAGGTTCTTTTTCTCTTAAAAAGCTTATTAGTTACTTCACAAATTGTAATTTCCACACATTTGTCAACAGTCTGTTTATTTTTAAGGTACTCTCAGGATTCAGATAGGGAGAATATAAATGAATATTCAAAAAAGTGTATCTTGCTTTATTATTGCTATAGTTTTGAGCACTCTTACAGATTTCCTTTGTGTAAGTTCTACTTACATGAAATTTCTGAGCTATTTATTGAAGGTCTGGATTCAAAATACACCATCCCAATTACACAATCACATCACAAATATAACAAAACAAAGTTGTCTGTGAACAGAAAAGAATAGTTTGGGCAGTAATTCCTATTGTGACAGACACTTAATAAACATGCTTTTCTGGTTCATGTGCAGTAGGGTCCACAAGTTGAGATCTATGAGCATTTGGCAGCAAAGCCTGCCAGAGGAGCAATTTAAAAACAATGCGTTGCCAAGTGGCATAAGAAAAAGGTCTAAAAAAAGAGAACATGTAATTTTATTTAATAAATATCAATTAAAAGATAGATCCAATAATAACAGATGGTTTAGGTGTTTGGACATTATTTGTTAAACAACTGAATATAATATAGTTCATTTTAGGAAGTGTTAGTGACAATGGCATCCACATGCTGATTCACAGCAAAGAACCAGAGCTCTTATAACTAGTTCAGCTCTCTTCTTATTTTCCTTTAGCTTTATAGCCTTTTAAATTTTCCTGGCTGTCTTTAGTCATTCTGATTAGACTTCAATGTAAAATCTTTGTCATACCACACTGGTACCTTAAATTGATACAATTTTAATTATCATTACCATGATGGAAAAATGCTTTGTTTCCAGTTACTAGCCACGTCAGCACAGTTTCTATTGATGCCTACTGTATTTTGAGATGTAAACTTAATCCAAAAAGCCATTTGCCTTACATACAGAGAATGAAACTGTAAATATGTTTTCAGTTGCAGTTTTCAGTTGCATCAGAGTCTGCTTTCTAGAATGTGTGGTATTCCACCTGTCAGGGTACATCTTTGGTCGCTTATATGTCCCTTAGCACAACATCAGTTCTGACCCGAAGTCCTGCAGGTAGTCAGCAGGGTAATGGCATAGAGAGCAAAATGCACAGACTGTTGATGGCCATGCTGAAATCTGATATTAAAAGGCTGAGTTTCCATCTAGGAAGTGGTGAAGAGCTAAAGGGGTCTGCTCCTTAAATCCTAAGAATTTGTGACTGTGCATTCAGAATCTTAAACTGGAACTAGAAACTAATGTCTGGCTGGACTAATCTAGAAGACAGCCAAATCTAGAAGGTAGACTTGGTGTATTTTCACTGACAACTACCTCAAAAGAGATGAGCATGTTAGCAAAACTACAGATTCTAGCATATCTTTGTCAACGGCCTTGAAACATAGAAGTTAACAGCACTGCATCACGCAAATAATCATGTTCAACTGAGCCTATGTGAAAGGAAGTATTGTTTTTTGTTTTTTGTTTTTTTTTTTCTGGCAGGTAGATATGAAAAAAAAATCAGTTTAATAACATAAACTCTCTGAAGATATTAGGGGGCAGTTGGAATGCATTTTGAGAGTTCACATCATTTTGGTAACAACTTGGCTAAGACCTAAAGTGAAGCACAAAATTAACCTTGCTACAAATCTTTCTTATATTCCCAGTAGTACATTTATTAAGTTTCAGCCATCTGTTTTGTATCCAAGGATGCTAGTTGAACCTTGTGAAATACTTCATGTGATGATCATTAAAGAATAAATTCAGATCCCTTCCGTTTGCCAAGGAGGGATTTTTGGAGTTTTGATCTCTACCTTGTACAACACAGGTCACATTCATGGACACAAAAAAAAAATAAACAGAAAAATTAGTTCCATCGACTGCAATGAGACGCGCATTCAGCATCAGAAGTATAAACCTAACTTAGAAATTAAATCAGCACTTTTGCTAAAAATTTAGGGCAGAGCTCAAACTGGCATTTTTACATTCTTAGTTTACAGGAGAAGAAAATGGAGATAACGCTGATCTGATTAAATTACCTGTCAGGATAGTCACTTCAGTGGCTTGTTCTTTTATGATGGCAAGACCACATATCTTTTTAAGTGGTTGTCATCAGTCTCTCCATAGCCCTTACCGCTCCTTCTTGGGTTATGCTGGGATTGCTGAAGGACATGCCATAGGGAAGCTTACCTCTTAGGGAAGTCACCTCTTAGTCTCTGACTTCCACTCAAAAGCAGTTATTTCATGCAGCTTACTTAAACACATCTAAAATTAATGTTGACCTCTTTGAAAAACATGAGTGTATTTCGTAGCGAAAATAAGCTATAATTAGTAATGACAAGTAAATTTGTGCCAGTTTGCGATTTCTTAAGCTACAGAGACTGAAGTCCAAAACATAAAAAAGCTAAATATATAGAATTCCAAGTATTTTATGACCATCAACATTTTGCATGATAAAAATTAACAGAACTATTAACTACAATTTTAGCACAGCATGAGGAATTAACGTTCTGAAGATGTGGGGCCTCTACAAACAAGAACAAAATCTTAATGGAGGTGTGATTATGTTAGTATAAAAGGTGCTTGAGGTGCAATTTTTTTTTTTTTTTTTTTCTGGTATAGATTATTGGCGGAAAAAGAGAGGAATAGAGACTGCTTATATAAAATGTCCATTTATTAATGTACATAAATCAAATGTATCTACATCAGAGAACTACTGTATTGAAAAGTGTCATCTGTTAACTAGAAATGTTGAGAGCTGAAAAAAGCTAGCTGAAAAATTCTGTCTGAATAGCAGGAAAGAAATATCACCTGTATGCTGAAAAGAAGACTGTTCTGTCTTTTCCTATTTTCATGGGAATAAGTTAAGTGGTCACATCTTTCTTTTTAACTCATCGACTTGCAAAACAAAACAAATCATTAAAAAAAAAAAAAAAAAAAAAAAAAAAAAAAAGAAAGAAAAAAAAAGAAAAAAAATCCCCCACTGTAAGAGAAATTGTTCTTCACTATCAAGTATGCTTTTTTCCTTTAAAATGAATTTTTCCAGGGTTTGGTGTGTTGTCTTTTCTGTTTATGCTGTAAATGAAAATATGGTAGTTTTTTTGTTTGTTTGGTTTGGTTTTTTGTTTGTTTGTTTTGTTTTATTTGTTTGTTTGTT
Organism: Centrocercus urophasianus; assembly: GCF_019232065.1. Lineage (NCBI taxonomy): Eukaryota > Metazoa > Chordata > Aves > Galliformes > Phasianidae > Centrocercus > Centrocercus urophasianus. Next base: position 41,806,942 of record NW_024884253.1, read on the forward strand.
TTTCCTCTAGAAATTATCAAACCTAAATTTATACATTAATATGCTGTGAGGAACCTATCTCTTAGAATGGTATCTCCAAAACTATAGAAGATAAGCAGTGCACAAAGTTTATATTTTTGAAAATACAATGCTGAATAGTGAACAGTTTAGGAATAAAGCCACATACATTTTAGAAAAGTTGTGCTGTTTATATTCCACATCCACAGGGAAATGCAAATGTGACATTTTTTATTCTATATCCATCCATCAGTAAGATAGAAGGGTTTTTCACATAAGCACAGAGCGCAATGAGCTTTGTAAATCTGCATGTTAGGTTTTACATCATGTGGAAGTGTTATTGATTCAGATCTATTTAGTGACAATACTTACTTATAAATTTTCTGTAACTCAGATGTTTTGGCTAATACCCTTGAAACTCCAGCCACCATACCTGCAATGATGATGTAAAAATATTATATGCAATTAATGTTTCAAACTCCTATTAGTATTAGTACTATAATACTATTAGTATTATTAATATTAGTACCAGTGTTTTTAAAATTCTTGAGTACATTTAGGACATGAATAAGAACTGAGTTTAAAATTTGCTGTGAAAAGATTCAACAGATAAGTGACCATTAAGTGCCTTTCCTGCCATTCACTGAGGCTCTTGGTTCACTGTAGATGGAGAAATCCCAGAGAGGCAGTAATCTCTGCCTGGTTATCTGTGCTCTCAGACATCTGAAAAATTTGATGTTGCCATAAGGATGCACCAACCATCTTCAGGACACAAAATATTTGCTCACAGAATTGTCTGCTCCAAGAATACAACCTTCCAATATCACACTTTGAAAGTAAGAGTGTTGAATTCTTTACAGATAACTGTAAATAGAGATTTGGAACTTAATATTATGTACAGAATTGCTTCTGTTCACATTGCTCTGTGATGGAAAGCAGCCAGCAGAATCTGTTCTGAAGTAAACTACAGGGCATTTCACAACTGAAGATCTGAAACATGATTCAGTTCTTCACCAGTGGTTTTCCCACAGCTTTAGTTTTTTAAAACTGCCGTTTTTATGTCAGTACTTTATAGTAATAAATAGTGAGAGCATTGGATTTATATGAGATGAATGACATACCTTGTAATTGGATACAGTCAAGCATAGACCACAGAAAATCACAGATGTATCAGACTGAATGTTGAATAGCATACTGACAATTCTGTTATACAATGATGTGTACGTCTGAATATTTCCAACTCTTTGAAAGTGCATTTTCCTTTGATATATATTCCTCCATGTTGCTCAATGGACTAGCATCTGCAAGTTGTCAGCAGAGCAGGAGCATAAGAAACTCACCATAATTACTTGTTTCAATAGCTGTTCAATCCTGCTATCACTGACTACAGATGTTTTGTAGTGAGCCACACTGAGAGGCGTTTGCCTAATTACAATTTTTCTGACATTTTACTACCTTGTGAAATAATTTTTAACACTCTTGGGAATTCCCATCAGTGGGCAGAGAAGCAGTGGTATGCTATGAGGGATGAAGGTACATTTCAGATCTGTCATCCTCTTCAATTTATGGATTTTAGAAATGAATGAGCTATAACCAAGAATAAAATTTCTGTGTTTGCTGAGGTAAGCCTAAATCTGATTCTCTGTCAACAGCAAAATCACGGCAGAAAAATATCATAAGGAGAGTAAAAGTAACTGTACAAATCTGTTTTATGAATAGGTATTTTGCAACATTTTCACTAGAGCATAAAAATCATATTAAATTAATTTAATTCAGTTCAAGTGAAACAATTTTGTTTTTACATCAGATTGATAGCCGAAATCTTAAGAAGAAAGAATCCAAAATTCATTTGTGCGTCCACATTCTTGCATAAGATTGCCTATATCTGCATGCACTGGGGATTTTCACTGCATATCCTTCTAGAATACCTCACCTGATTATTTCACACTGGCTGAAACTCAGATTTTAACTGTGAAAGTTATGACTTGGTCTTCTGGGTGTGTCAGTACATCTGTGTGACATTCATAAAGGTTTTTGCTGATACAAATGTTCTGCATTATCTCTAGAAATATACAGACAGTAATATTAGAGGCAATTAAAGCCTTTCACATGTGAAAGATACAAAACAAACAAACAAACAAACAAAAAAACAGCATAGAATAAAACACCTACAATTATAACTTCATTATTATATAGCAATAAAATCTGAATCTGTAGTCATAATTATTGATGTGTCTACCAATAACATGCCAAATCAAGAAACAGTGCAACATTTGAAATGGAATAAGTTTTAAAATCAGTCTCACAGCCATGCATTGTGTAAAAACACAGGAATTTACTGAAAATCTAGGATAAGTAGGGAAATTTAGGTAAATTATATGTTGCCTGCATTAAATTCATTGTATCTCTTTAGTCTGTGTGCTCATAACAGGTCTGCACGCTCTGCCACTGCCCTGTCAAAACCACAACATCATGAATTCCCCTGTATAATACTAATTATCTAGGCTTTACTTGATTTCCCCTCACCAGAAACTGCTGTTCATATTTCCTATTTCTGGTCCTTTCTCTGCTCTCTCTTATCTTCTGCCTTTTGAATTTCTTGCACTGCTATTTTTTTTCCGTGTCTTTCTTATGTTTGCAATCATTTCTCATTTCTTGTTCACAAAAGCCCAGTCTCTTTCTAAAAAAACAATTTCTTTTATCAAAACTCCAATATTTATTTTTATACTATGGATATTTTTAATCTTGGATAATAAAATGTATTAATCTACGTAAACTATATCAGAGATTAATGTATTTTATTTATTTTTCAAAAAGAATTGTGTCTTAAGTCTTTTAGGCACTAAAAAAGACAGGTTTATGTACGACATTTCACAGCTGATGGTGACTCATCTCAGTTCTTCCCAACACACAGCAGAGAAGTGTGCAGAGAGATACAGTTCCCTGATTCATTTGGAATATGTGGATTGTCAGTTACATTCTTCAGCATCACTTATAAATCCAGCAAGATGGTTTCACAAAGCATCACAGCAGAATATTTGTGTTTTCACAGATGTTTGTATAGATGTTCTGTATGATGTCTCCATAAGACCCAACAAATATCATACTAATGGTACGCTGAGATGATAGTCAATGAAGGTGAAGAATCTTAAACACTCTATGATCTGTAATTCTACTTTCTGACACTTTATCTGGAGCTAGAAATCTCATTGCTATTTTTATCCCCTTTTTCTTTAGTCCTTGTTCTTCACCACGAAGTGAGTACACAGACACTACGAAGGATGACAAATTAAAAAAAAAAAACAAAACAAATAACTATGATGTCACAGATTTTATGCGTAGTTTATTCCACATAATGTAGTTTGTAATAACAAAGACCATTTCTCTAATAGAAACTATACTTAAGTGAAGCATAAATAAAACAGTGGAGTGGCAGGAAAGAAAACAACTAGACAAATTAAAGGTTTTGACACAGGTATTCCAATCATACTTTTAAACTGCAAAACAAACATTCATTCCTTTTTACATAATTACAACCTTCTTAAAAAAAAAAAAAAAACAAAAAAAAGAAACACAGCTCCCCCCCACCCTCCCCCAAAAAAATCATGAAGGGAAGAATCTCAGTCTCAGTTTTTCATTGGAATTTTCTTTGCCAAGTTTCAACCCACAGGGAGAGGAAATATGGTGCATTCAAGTGAACAAGCTATTGACTATTAGTAAATATTTACATATCCTGTCCTGCTTGGAAAGTGCCAACTGTATAGTTTGTTTTTCCAGTGGATTGCTATAAACAATATTGTAAAGTCATGTAAAGTTCTCATCATAGCCTTTATTTTTGGTTCTGTAAAGAAAAAAGGATTTGATATCTTGGAATTATAAATTCATCAAAAGAACAGTGAAGCTCCTGACAGAGAAAAATACTTGTTGAGTGGAATAGATCTACACAATGGATTTTCCTAATACTCTGACATATATATATATCTGGACACAGAACTGGATGCAGCACCTTGGCAGTGCTGAGTAAATAGGAAGGACCACCTCCTTCAACCTGCTGTTGGTTATTTAAAATGTGGCCTGCAATACCACTCCTTTCTTAGTGGAAAGGGCACACTGCTGACTTTTGTTTAACAGTTGGCAGTTATAATTGGACTGAAAAAATGTCGTTTTTTCCACATATATCAGAACACAGCAGCAGCTTGTAAAGGCATTTTGGACTCTTTATTAGTCATTTACCATGTGACCACATTATTTTTCAGCCCCAAATAGTATTTTAATATAATACTATAATATATTTTCATAATAATAATAATATAATACGTAATAATATATTTTTCAGCTACATCAAGTACAAGTGAGCTAATACAAATAATTTCATTGCTGAATTGATGTTTAGTTAATATAGTTAATAACCATTTTAAATCTGCTACATCAATTCAGAAAGTTTGATTACAGATCAGGTTCCATTTTTTCATAGGGCCACAGATTTTAGAAAAATGTATATACGCATGTATATTTTTAATATTACAGTGGTGTCTAAAATCTATCACTCATAGTATATTATAAAATGTGACTAAGGACCATCTTGTCAATTTAACTAAAGACAGCTATATTGCTGTGCATTTTAATTTCTTAATGCAGATACAGCTTAAATGCTCAGCATTAAGACAACAGAGTTACCACTGCCATTCCAGTTTTTACTATTTACATGTAAAGCCAGAGTTAGATAACAACAATTTATTTTGTAAGGTAAAAATTATTTTGAATGTTTGGCATACTGGACTACAGTGCAATGATATCCCAAAGAGCTCTATTTAAGAGGCCAAAATTTATATCAGCACTTCCACCCAGAATACATCAGATCAGTTTAAAATGAGGAATAAGTAATTTTTAGTGTTGAAAACTATTTACATTTTAAAATATCTGGTAATTAATGAAGGCATTGATCGCTTGAAAGTTAAGTACTTCATCTTTGAATCAAATAAAATGTATAATATAATCGATGGCAAGGAAAAAAAACAGAAGCATTACTACATTTTGTCCCCTACAGAATAGATTCTTTTTCTTACTCTTCTCATAAGGGATAAGGGTCTGCTCAAGAGCATACCGATAATTCAATGAACAGATGGAAAGCATATGTTACTTCTTTCTAATTTTCTTTGATGGCACTAACTCAATGTTTATAAACTAGACCACACTGAGAGCCACCATAAAATGTGTTGACCCATATTTAAATAGAAGTGTTGAAAAGTTCAGAAGTATAGAAACTGGAAATGAATATCCAGTTTCAGCCCGCAATATGTTTGAATGAGTAATATCAAAAGGAACATTTGCATAATCTGCAAATGTTTTGTACTTTATGAAACATTACATGTGTAGCACTCATATTTGAAAAACAGAGATTCAGTTTGCAATCTCCCCGTCTCCCACAACCAAGAAGAAATCTCCGAAGCTAAAAGTACAAGTTAGTGTTTTTAAGTCATTTTGCTACAGCTACCCATTATACACTCAATATACCTCAACAAAAATAAAATATTTCAGAAAGACCTATAAGATTTAGCCTACTTTTTTTTTCCTGAAACATCCAGAAATGCTCTCTACATTTTAAATAAGACAACTGATAATCCTAATTTTTTTAGGATTTTATAGGTTTTAAATACAAAATAATAATCATGAATTTGGTTCCATCTTCTTTATTCTGATGACTATGCAAATGAACCAAATTACATTTAAGAGATTTTGATCACAAAGAGCTTCATATTATAAAAAAAAATCCATATTAAATATAAACATATCCAAATCAACTCTCTACCTAAAGAATTCATATTTTCTGAGTAACTTTTTAAAGCAAACCTCATGAGGAGGATGAAGAGGTCACACCTCTTGACATTTTCCTTGGCAGTAATTGGGCTCAAAGAACATGTGCTGAGCTTGTCAGATTGTACAACATCTAGACAGCTTGGATAGCTGGGCTGAGGCCAATGGGATGAAGCTCAACAAGACTGACTGCTGTGTGTGGCACTTTGGTCACAACAGCCCTATGCAGCACTATATAGGCTTGGGGCAGAAGGCTGGGTCTCACACTGCAAGAAAGACATTGAGGCATTGGAGAGTGTCCAGAGGAGAGCAGTGAAGCTATGGGGATTCTGGAGAACAAGTCATATGAGGGTTGGCTGAGGGAACTGGGATTAGTCCGTCTGGAAAAGAAGAGGCTCAGGGGAGTCCTTTCAGCTCTTTACAACTCCCCGAAAGGAGATTGTGGTGAAATGTGGATTGGCCTCTTCTCCCACTTAAGTAGTGATAGATTTAAACAGAATGGACTTAAGTTGTGCCTGGGAAGTTCAGGTTAAATATCAGGAAAAACTTCTCCTCTGGAAGAGTGATCAGGCAATGGAATGGGCTGCCCAGGGAGGTGGTTGAGTCACTGTTCCTGAAGATGTTCAAGAAATGTATAGGTGTGGTAATAAGGAACATGGTTTAGTGGGTAAATATTGACGATAGGTGGATGGTCAAACTAAACAATCTTAGAGCTCTCTTCCAACCTTAATGATTCTATGATTCTGTGATAACTAGAAGGCTCTAAATATCCAGTGTTTTTTCTCTAGAATTTTGCAACACAATTAGGTGCTTTAAATTATACTCAGCATTTCTTTCTAAAGATAACAACATGAAATGCTTACTATTCCCTGATCTTACAAAAATTGCTAAAATAACAATACTCATTTGCTACTGTTTCCTAAAGATGCTCTTATCTGGGCAAGATTAAGGTGAACTATTGAAGAATTTCATCCAAACGGACCAGCATGGGCAAGTGCTTGTCCGACACTCCAGGTACGTGTTAAATTTTAGGCTTATATGGAAAAAACTAAATAGCATTAAGCTAAGTAATACCATGGACATTTTCAAGGTTTTAGCTTTTTTAATGGCACAGTGTAAATTGCATGATTGACTACTTATGTGTAGCGGATTCCTAGCTCTAGAATAGCATGAAAACATGATGAATGCATGGTATAAATGTTATTTAGAGCAATAAGCTGTACTCAAGTTGCTGATTTCTATGTTTGAATCATATGACTACCTTCTCCCTATTCTTGGAAGAGAATTCTAGTGATGATAATATGCAGGTTCTTAATGGGTAAGTTACAAAACTTCATGTTTTTCATAGATAGTAGCCATTTGAACTTGACTATGTTGAACTCAGTTTTACTTACAAAGGTATATTTTATGGCAGACACACAAACACAATCAATATCCATCAGGAAGCCTTTTGACTGGGGACGCCACTTGTTTACTGCTTCTACTATCCTTATTCCATTTTATCCTACAATGCTCAAGTAGAGTTCTATTTTAGCTATTAAACAGCAAACACCGAAAAACTTCTCTTTGGTGACAGTTTAATTTTCTGATCAAATTTTTGTCTATCACACTAAAATTGTTTTTCTGCATTTATTCATGCACTTGAGAAAACACTCTGTACAAGTGCCTGTGAAAAACAAAAGTAAAAATACTAAAAGATCTTAAAATATTCGGGAATAATCATTGCCACTATATACTTACTGTATGCTACACACATGCCTTTTATGATCACATAACTCTTATATATTATTTTTCAAATAAACCTCAGGCATATTTTATACTCTGCTCTGCAGAGTGCACACTTCAAACACTGACGTGCATTTGGTACATGATTTTTGATACAGCCCACACGATTGTGTTATCATTAACTATAAAATGCAGTTGGGAGGTTAAAATTTCTTAGCTCTGAATTCTCTAACTGAAGAAGTATGTATGCAGAAGTCTTGTTAGTAAAAAAAAAAGTGAGAGATTTTAGTGTATAGAGTCTAGGATAACAGTGGGGAGATACTTTGATAATGTATTATGCCCCATGGTCACCTGTACTTGAAAGTGAATGCATGACAAAAAAAAAAAAAAAAAAAAAAAAAAAAAAAAAAAGACCACAAACACACCACACACACAAAAATAACCCAAAAATAACAACAAAAACTCAACAAAATCAAACACAAGATTTATTTAGTACTTAATCAAAGAATTATAGAATCATAGGATCATAAGATCATAGAATCAAACAAGGGTTTGGCTTGAAAGGGACCTGAAGGTCATCTAGTTCCAATCCCCCTGCCGTGGGCAAGATTATGAACCGCTAGGTCACAAGACCACTAGATCACTAGATAGTTAGGGAGAACTTAGATATGAGTTATCAGTTTGTTTTGCAGATGATTTATTTCTGTATGATTTAAATTCATTTTAGATTTAGTTTTCTAATAATATGTTAAATTATTAACTTTCAAGTGCATATTTCATCATTCAGCGACTCTGTGATGACTCTTAATTTGTTTGCATCGAATTGACCTGGCTTGTAGTGGTCAATGAATCTATCACAGGGAAGTGAAACAGATGAGGCTTTATTTCCATGAATACTCTGCATCTTTTAGTATGCGTGTCTTTCAGGTTTCTTTCTTTTTATTTGTAAATTTCAAACTATGTATCTTGCTGGCTCACATGCTGCACTTATGTTCTTGATTATTTGCTTCTAGCAGAACTATTAGTTAATTATTATGTAGATAGAGAGATAATGTTGCCTTTCATCTTGAAGATCATATATGCTTTATTTAATCAGATTGCTAGAAATAATATTGTTCAATATGTGTTCAACTTTTTCACTATTTCAAGGTGACATGCCATAAGAAAAATAAATGTTTCAGCAAGATATATTTGGAATATTCACATTGCTATTTTATATAAACTGAAAATATTAAAGGATGATATAGTCTGAAACAAAACAAAACAACCAAAAATATTCTGTGTAGATGCAACTGTTTCCAGTAGGAAAACATTAAGACTACATGTGAATACTCCTTACAAAATAATGAAGCCCTTTGAAATCTCTTACATAAACAGATAGCTAGTCTACCTTGACAAAAATCATACAACATTAAAATGGAAAGTTCATGTTTTTCTGCTTAAATATTTAATCACATAATACTATATCTGGATAGCAGAATATTTTTATATTTCATGGTAACCGTGAATCCTCAGTTCACATTTTCTTATATATTTTGTTATAAAGGAGTTTTTCATCTTCTGTTAGAATAAAAAATCTCAGGATAGATGACATTTAGTTAAATTTAGATGCCAAAATTGGGATAAACTGATATAAAGTAGATGTATGATTTCTGTGGATTACTGAGGGAGCCTACATAAGTATCTCGAGAGAGACAATGACTCCAGTGAAGTCTAATCTAGCCTTACCCATCTTGTCTAATAATTAGATCTAGATCTGAATTATTTTTGTCGGGTGATCTGAATTTGCACTTATGCTATAATCCTGCTAAGTACATAGAAGAGCTGTTCATGTTACCTGAAACCACTCTGAAGAGAAAGAGACAAAACAGGTGAAATAAAAAAACTGTCAGAAATGTGTCACCTTCTTCACAGAATTTGGAACTTATTTTATTCTTAGTGACCATCAACTACAGTTATTGTGTGTCTCCTCCCCTTGTGAAAAACAGCCAATTCTTACCTGCCTTTAGCCTTTGAAAGTGTCCCAGCTTGTGCTATGTTTCTAGTTTAAATTATTTCCAACACACTGACTATAAGTGCTAGGGAATCTTAAGTAGGCAGAGAAACAGATAGAAAACTTATATAAAAACTTCTTGAGATCTTAATCAAATTTTCTTTCTTTCTTTCTTTCTTTTTTTTTTTTTTTTTTTTTTTTAATAAAGACAAGGCAAATTAAGTCTGTCTGCAGCAGGTGAGATATACACTGGTCATATCTCATGAGAAAGCTAACATGTTATTATGGCACTAGCTGTAGTCCATTTGACCTCATACGTACTGGTTTACTGTAGTGAGGAAACAATGATTTATTGCAGTAGTTATTTTCCAGTATTCACTGAGGAAGAGGGAAAAGAATTTGTCTTCTACCGGCATGATAATATGATTATACTTTCCGAATACTATATAAGATCAGTAACTGAAGCCATATTTATTTTATTAAATTCCCAAAGGACTTTACTTGACTGAAGAAACAATATTCTTTTATTCCAAAAAGACAAAATAGAAAAGAGTAAAACAGCAAAAAAAAAAAAAAACTGCAAGACAAATGGCTATGTATATATGGATTTTATTACCTTTGTGATTATAGTATAGGAAGTTTCTTGCTGCCACGTTCTCACATGTAGTCGTTTTTCTACTATGAATATTTTATATTTTTTTTTACTAAATAATTTAGTCATAATTATTAGAAATTTTTATGTAACACTTGTCTTAGTTTTTATATTGAAGTGGTGAAATATAAATGTTTTCTTCATGAGGAGATTCCATGCCTTAATAATTCAGTCTGAGCTAAGAAGGTTTCAAGATCTTTGGCCTAAACTGCATCACTTCATCTGTTTGCTGTGTTACACAGGTCTGTACAATGTTTACTACCTCAGTCATCACACTCTCTTTATTCCTGCCTCAGAAAAACTACACAGGTAAAATTCTTCTTGTTCCTTTAGATGGCTCCTTTTTTATTGCATTTAATAACAAGAACTGTTAGAAGTCTTCAAGTGGTGTTTTAGAGAATACTTACTGTTTTAATCAATAGATCAAAATAAATATTATATCACCGTACCAGTATGTTGTCCAGTTTCTCAAAAATTCTGTTAGTGCTTCTGTTTTCTGAGTGCCTTTGTCCTAGTTTCTGTGTATTTTTCAGTTTATTTTTGCAGATGTTCTGTTATTATAATTAGTCTTTTTTCAACATCTTTTAGCTTGTTTACAAACCAATTTGAACTGATTTTTCTAATGAAGTATTTGCATAATAATATTAAATACATTATCAAAGCCATTTCTAGACTACTACAATTCCCTCTCTTATTTGTATTCTTAAAATATGAGTGCATTTTGTCTACTCTGATTACTAATTAAGTCCATAATTTTATTAAACTCAAAAAGCAATTTACAGAGCACTAAAAAAACAAATTTCATTAAAATGAATACAACTGCTGTGTCTAAATCACAAAATCACATCTGTTGGAATCTTATGAACCATCTTTTATCAGTTGTCTGACTAATGTTGTAAGCACAAATATATAGTCAGGCCATGAAGAAGTTAAATACTAGAAATTGTCCTTAATTTGCCTGCTCTGTTTCTTGGGATTCAAATCCAAAAGTCTTTTTTTCAGTGGTGGTGGATTAGAAGGAAGTGGAATAATAGTAAACTATCCTGCCTTAAGTATAATTGGACAGTACTATCATGCTCAGGTTAAGAACTGTTTTGGCACTGATCAAACTAATACTGCTACTGACAATTCTGGTGATATTTACTCTTTATGTCAACAACATACATCAATAGCAAAAACATATTTCAATATTCATATCACATAGCATAACATACTCAATAACTATATGCAAAAGAAATTTCTAACCATTATGAATCACAATGGGTAAATTTCTTTTTTTTTTTTCCTTTTTTGGTGAATAATTTATATTCCCTCTGTAATCGGTGGAGAGGTTTTAAGAAGCATTCCGAGTTAGATGAGCTTTACAGAGAATAACCAAAAAAATGTACAGAAAAAACATAGGTGAACTGGTCAGACAAAAGATCCTTTAACAATTTGAATTAGAGAATATAAATCTTACCTGTGCGATTCCTTTCTTTCTCAGTGAACATTTTGTGTTTACTCAGATAACAGATCTTTTTGTTCATTTGTTTTTGGCGCTGTCTACATACTTACTAATTTCATTAAATATGTCATTTTGTTAAATATAGGATTAAAAATTACTTGAAGCTATAAACATCTATTTTTACACATGCACATCTATATTTTTGCATTTGTGTACAATTTCTACACTTCAGTGTTCTTTAAGAATTGATGTTGACCCTGCGCGGTTTTTCATAACTAAATTGAAAAGGATTTTGACTCAATGTGATCAATAGTTGTAGCCAAGAAAGACAAGAATTCACAGGTGAATACATGTAGGAATCCCATCACAGTTAATTTCTGCAAATGTAAACTCAACTCAAACAATAAAAATTTCTAAAAATACATATTTTAAAATATAATTGGCTGTGAATATAGCACTATTTCACATCATTTTCTTAAACATAGATTAGTCAACAGTAAAAATATATTTTTTTACAGGAACATGTAGAAGAAAAAACAAAGAAGAGAAGAAAGAAGAACAGAATTCAGCACAGAAACACAACAAAGTGCAAGGTAGGAGGAATCCCAGGCATCCATACAGACTGGAAGGATTGGTTCTTGAGAGCAGCCATGCAGAGAAGGACCTAGACGCCCTTACAGATGAAAAGCTTAACATGAGCCAGCAGTGTGCTCTTGCAGCTCAAAAAGCAAATGGTATCCTGGGCTTCATCAGAAGAGGGGTCAGCAGGGACAGGGAGGTGATTGTCCCTCTCTACTCTGCTCTTGTGAGGCCCCATCTGGAGTACTGTGTCCAAATGTGGAGCCCCCAGTACAAGAAAGACAGAGAGCTGTTGGAGAGGGTCCAGAGGAGGGCCACAAAGATGGTCAGGGGGCTGGAGCACCTCCCCTACAAAGACAGGCTGAGGGAGCTGGGCTTGTTCAGCTTGGAGAAAAGAAGGCTGCGGGGTGACCTCATTGCAGCCTTTCAGTACCTAAAGGGAGCCTACAAACAGGAGGGGAATCAACTCTTTGAAAGGGTAAATAACAGCAGGACAAAGGGAAATGGTTTTAAGTTGAAGGAGGGAAGATTTAGGTTGGATTGTCAGGGGGAAGTTCTTTACTGTGAAAGTAGTGAAGTGCTGGAACAGCCTGCCAAGAGAGGTTGTGGATGCCCCGTCCCTGGAGGTGTTCAAGGCCAGATTGGATGTGGCCCTGAGTAGCCTGGTCTAGTATTAAATGAGGAGGTTGGTGGCTCTGCCTGTGGCAGGGGAGTTGGAGATTCATGATCCTTGAGGTTCCTTCCAACCCTGGCCATTCTGTGATTCTGTGATTCTGTGAATTCTATTAAAGCCTGAATTCAAGGAACATTTGATCCAAAGTGTGTAATACTTTGACCTCTGCATGAAGGGTCATCAATGACAGAAACTATACTTAAAAATAAGAAAAAAAAGTAAAAAAGAGGCAAGGCTTTATTGGCCCTTATTAGGTTACACTCTCTTCACTTTCTAAATGTATGTTCATATATGCAAATGATTGCTGGAATATGTATTTTTAATAATAATAAAAAGTTTATCATTCAATTTCAGATATATTTTAAAAATTTAAAAGCAGTTTTGCATTTAAAAAAGTTAGCCACTTTAAAAATCCTTGATATGTGTTTTTATGTTATCTTAATGATCTCTAAAAATATCCATGTTATCAAACACTGCTTCTTTCATTCCCAAAGGTAGTAAAGCAGATTTTACAAGAGATGTTTCCATATTTTTATGTATATCTTAAGTTATCACAAATGTTGATACAGCAAGCACTATGTAAATGATAAAATTAAGAGACGTACTATGTCAATATTTTTATGAACAGGGAAATAAACCCACTTTCTTTTCCACTTGCACACTTTATTTGCTTATCATTTCTTCCCACATCTTATTGTTATATTTCATGCAGATAACGCATATAAAACACCTAAAACTGCTTATATCAGAGGTTTCACAGCTTGCCAAGACAAAAGCATCCATGCTTAGGCAGCAAAGATTTCCATTAGATATAAAGACATTTTAGACAAGTTAAGAGCTCCACAGGCTGCAAATCCTTATTGATTATTGCTTAGGAAATTTTAAGCAACCACTGAACATCACTTCTTAAGTCTCTCCTCAGAAGATTAAACTAGTTTTCTTCTTTTATAGGCACTAAATACCATTAAAAAAAAAAAAAAAAAGAGGGAGAAGGGAAGGATCTAGTCAGTTAAATAGGATTATTAACAATTTGTTTTAATTCTCTTGCATTCTGTTTCCTTTTCTACAGTATCTATTTTTAAATAGACTCAATAACAATGTGAGGGGAATTTTATAGATTCACTGCTGATAAGAAAAGTGTCATGTATTGCCTACAGCCCTTCTCTAGAGATTGCTTCAAGGTGGATCTTCCTGATCTCTGCTACCCAGAGGAGCTGGCCTTTTTCAATCTCTTTCCTCCCTGATTCTCCGATGATGCTTTACCTGCCAGACACACTCAGGGACTTACAGTACTCAAACTTTCTCACTTCAGAATGAAAAGGCTGTGTTTTAAATAAGGCTGGATAGACTTGGTCAGACATTTAGAAAAGCAAACTTTACAGATTATCCTGTAGATGTAGTGTAACTGAAATCAGATTTTCATGCCTTGTATTTGTTTGCTATCTCTTACACAAGATACATGAATATTGCATGCACAGTGACTAACAGAAGTGATCAGATTGCATCTGGAACACTGTTGAATTAATACAGGATTCTGCTATCCTAAAATATCTCGAATACTATTTCAATATCAGTAGTACATTCTAAGATAAAAGTTACTGCTCAAAACGAATAGCAACTAGCAGTAGAATACAGCACTTACTGTCTATTTAGTTTATGAACTTGAAGTACATTGACTTTGCTTTTGATCTAGAGGCTCATTAAATGAAGAGAACAAATCAGGGCTGTTTTACCACTTCACTCTTTATAATGTTTTATAAATAAATGAACTCTTGCATCATGTTATCCTAGACTAAACCAACAGAAGAAGCAGTTCATGTAGTTCGGGTTTATCAGAAGGATATACAGTATACATTATTCTCTGAACTTCTGTACCTACCCAGGAACAGAATGAAAATCAGTGTAAAACTGATGCAATTCCAAACTGAGACAATGCTTATATATCATTTAACTATAAATCTGGGAATTATCAGGAAAGGGTGATGGGAAAGAAATGCCTCCATAGCAAGAGCTTTGTCGCTAAAATTTTCCTTCTTCATCATAGTGAGAATAAGCTATAATTAATCATGTACATGGCATGTAGAATCATTGTAGTAATTGCTGGATTTAAACCCTTTGATTTATGAATAAAGAGAAATGTTTTCAATACAGAGGCAATCTAGACAAAGCTAACATTAGCCCACCATGCATACCACAGGCAAGAACGATGGACATTTTTTGAGTAATTAAATATATGGCATTAGAAAAAAAAAATAGACAAGAAACAAAGTAAGCCTTTTCATTAAATTTATTTTAACAAAAGTTTTTTTAAATCTAATTAAGTAAATGTGCTTTATGATCACTTTCATTTCAGTCTTTTGGAGAAGGCTAAAAGAAAGTATTAAAATACCTTTATCATAGCTATCGGAGCAGCTCATACAAAGGTCAGTCAGTATCACTTAGGTGTTACATTTTTTAATAGCAATTAAGCACCCAAGATCCTTGATACATCTTGAAGCAGAAAACTTCAAAATTCGTGTATCAAATGAGTTTTTCTTCTTTTTCTCTGTGTCACAATGAAGCAAAGTCAGATGAAGAAAACAGAGGTCCTGACAGGAAATCTGTTCCCAAATCAATGCGTTTCAGCAGCTAAATGCAACAGTATACCTGCAAATTAATTTCAGAGCATAACACCTACTGAAAGACCTAGGAATGGTTTTTCGAAGGTCATTTATATTCAGTTTGTGTACTGTAAAAGAGTACTCTTGTTAAACTATATGGGAAAAAAGTAATAAATCTCTGATCAAAACCAACAAATTGATACCACAATTTGAAATCAGATTATGCTTCTCTGAAGTGTATTAAAAGATCTATATGAAAATAAGAAAGAATCGAAAACGAAATAATTTACACTAGCAATTATTATCCTCTGGGAGTTAAAATTTTAATTTTGAAACAGATAAAAGTTTTCAGAAGCAGTGGAACCATTAAAAAAAAAAAAACAAACCATGACATATTCTCATGGAAAATGGCTTTTCTTTTCAATATGATTTTATTTGATTCTACATAGGCCATGGAAAAAAGTTGCTGAAATTTGGAAGGAGAATTAAAAAGTGAAAAAGAAAAAAATCAAACACAATTTTTCTCAGAAGAATTGTTCAACACCATGATTAGATAAAGGTAGTAAAATCCAGTTTCATGATCTTATTTTAATTATCAGTTTAATTATCATTTTGTAGATCATAATTCAAATAAATCATATATATTTAATAAACTTCTGTAGAGAGCCCCTGGTTCGCTACAAGGAAGAAGTCCGAAAATTTCCTGACTCAGAGTTCAAAGATATTTGTTTCTGTGAGATAGATATTGTCATTACAGATTAATATGAATAGATCTGTCTTGAA
This sequence comes from Centrocercus urophasianus, assembly GCF_019232065.1. Taxonomy (NCBI): domain Eukaryota; kingdom Metazoa; phylum Chordata; class Aves; order Galliformes; family Phasianidae; genus Centrocercus; species Centrocercus urophasianus. The sequence goes on from NW_024884253.1 coordinate 41,823,202, forward strand.
AAGTTGAATGTTCAGTACTGCATAGTACAGATCTTCCCACCACTGGTACAAAGCCATTTTTTTTCTTACCCTGACAACCAGATTTTTAAATTTTCCTCTTAGCAGCAGCAATAGAATTTTTTTTTTGATGATTTCACTTATTGTCTGCATCTTCATTCTATAAAGGGAAAATATCCATTACTTATATTGTCGTAAGAGCTTATTCTCATTGTACAGTAAGTGCTTTTTCACATCCATGACTTCTGAGGTATCATGGCTGTTCTGCTGAATGACCGAGGAGTTAAATGGTGATACAATATTAATCATTATGAGAGGTAAGCTTGGAAATTCATAGACTCACAGGAGAAGACTGTTTTCAGGACAATTTACTATTCAGCCTTTGTGTTCACACTGTGAATGATCGTAATTACATGCTGTGACAATAACACATTCATAATACAGTACAGAAATAAACTTGTATTTTTAGTTCATTATTTAGAGCAGCAATTCACAACCAGCCATAGAAATAGGACAATATAGAGGAATAAATTTACCTTTCACTGCAAGTTAGCAAAGAAGAAAAATAATTCCATTATGTTTTCTCTTGGAAAAGCCGTTAGTTTAGTCAAAGTCTAAAAACTCTTCATCACCCCAATGGTTCTGCTGAAGCTTGTAGATACTTGCAGTTTACTAGTATTCTAGAGTAATCTTCCAGTAGCATAGAATTATAGACAGGGATGAGAGAAACATTATGTCCTCTCAAAGCTTCACGTTTGAGAAGGTTTTTGTATTTCCTAACAGAATACATCTGTAGAAACCGAAGATTTTTTTCTGTTCGATATTAGGATTTATGACATAGATCCAGATTAATAAACACAGACTCTTTCTGCTTTGGGGTAAATGGCATTGATTTGTCAGACTTAAAGAAAAACAAAACCAGTGGCTTTTAGGTGATGTTCACCTTCTTCTTAATACAAGCTATTATTTTGAAAAGTGTAATATATTATTTGCACCTGTTATGCTTTGTTTCTAAGGTTGACTGCAATGCCAAGTTTTCTGAGGTACGTTGAAAAACACCTTATATTGTAAGATTTTTAATAGCAGTTTACCTCTAAAAGCCCAATTTTAATTGCTAAAATACTACTTATAAAATGTAAACTAGGTAATGAGTATCTGAATGAAACGGAATAGCCATAGAATAGAGCAACATCTAAACTGGTCAATGAAATCAAATGATACAGATACTTCTACAGAAATGAAACATCTGAATCTGGGATTATGGGCCAAAGAAAATACCTCTGGACAACAGCAGAAACTCTGCATTAAAAGAGAAAAGCCAAGAGATACAGAAGTACAAATAAATGTGTTAATGTAAATGTAAAATGTAAAAATTGTAATGTAAAAATTACTTCACTGTCCTTGAGAAGCCTGTCGAAAGTACTTGGCACTGTTCACCTTTCATTTTGGTTTTTAGTTATTTAGGAAAGAGATGTTACTTTTGCTTTTATTTCTCATTACTCTCTGCTAAATTTTGGTACTTCACAGTAAATAATAATATTTTCAGTGAATAGAAATTGATTGTTCACTGCTGCTTGAGCTAGGTTTACGGTAGGACCAAATGATCTTTCTGAAAGAGGCATGAAGAGGAATGGAGATTGTCCTTGCAAAGCCACTTTTATCCTTAACAGAATTCTCAGAAGAGACTCAAAAACTGGCAAAGAGGGCATTCATGTTCTTAACACCTTGATAAACAGTTCTAGAGTATATTATGTTATATATCTTCTCTTTTTTTCCTACTCAGTTAATGCTATGATTTGTATCACGTCTCTATCAGGGCAGTATGAATACATGAGTGCCTGTAAGAGTGCATCTTTTCAGGAACTTTGCCTCTGCTAAGTTGATGAGCTAATGTCTTTCCAGAGTCTTTATGCTTGTATTCATTTTAAAAAGGTCACTGCAGAATAATAACATTATTTAGAGTTCATAAATCAATGTTGATCTGTGGGAAACCAACTGGTCACTCAGAATTGGTTTCTCATGTCCAGCTAAAAAACCGAATTAAATATGTCCCTAAATCTTCCTTTTTGCTTAAAACTGCTCCCTTTACACTAGTTATGAATGTTGAAAGTCTGTGAATTGGTGGAATATGTGATTAGTGGTAAAAGGCCTTGAAAAAAGTGACATCAATAAGACAATCTTCCTGTTCCGATGTGTTCTTTCTCATGAAAAATATAAAGATTTTTATATTAAGGGAAAAAGTTACAGGCTTCTACTAATGACTGGGGGAAAACAACTCAGAGGCAAAGCATGAGAGTCAACACTGGAATATATTTGAATAACATGGAGCATAATAGATAGCCCTGGAGTAAATACAAGGCTGTATTTCACTCAAGAACTCAGCTGCAGTCATAAACTTTGAGAGGTTTATGAATGGCATCAGAGCCTTAGGAATTAATTCCGCCTTGTATTCACAGAGATGCCATATGTTGTTATTTATAACACCCACTTTATAATTACTGCTACTAAACAATTTAATATTTGTAGTAGTAATATTTCAAAGATTAAATCATTAACTTGAAATGCCATGCTTTCTTTAGGTAAAGCCATCAAAACTACACAATTTCTTATCAGATAAGGTATTAGAAAGACTATATTTCACAACAAACTGAATCCCACTGACTGATATTTTATGCCACAGGAAACTTATCTTTAAGGCTTTTATTTCTTTTTTTTTTTTAACATCTATGGAGTAGAGTATAGTGCTACTAAACATAGATGTAACGGCCTCATTTTTAATTTGCAAAGATGTACATTTAGATTGTGTCCATTTGATAGTTACATCATACATGCTAAGAAATTAATTACAGGAAAAGCTTTTGTTCTATAATACATTGCTGTGAAATTAAGGGTTTTATACAGCTACCCAGGGTCTGCGTTTGAAATGTAGATGAACAAAATACAACAAACTAATAATTCAAATATTCATATATTTGAACAATCTTATCTTAATTTCTACAAATTGTCTAGAATAACCCCTGGAGACAATATTACTCTTGGAAGTTAACTGCAATTCTTCTCACCAGAATAATATTCTTCATCACACTCATTCTTGGCCTCTTCCCATATGCATAACATTTTGGCAGGACAATCATGAAAAATCAAACATCAGTAGCGGAAAAGAATTCCTGCTCTCTGCAGCAGCTTGCAGTGACAGACTGCAAGATCAGAATGCAATTGAAAATGCAGAATGCAGGAAATCAGAACCATCTCACAGAAATCTTCCAGAATCCTCTACTCCCACCTCTATTTATCTATCTATCTATCTATCTATCTATCTATCTATCTATCTATCTATTTATTCATTTGCCTTTTTTCCCTTTCCATGTGCCTTATACTGAGATTACATTTTATGCAAACAGAAAGAGGCCTTCATTTATTAGTTATAATTTATGAAAGAGCTTCTTATCTTTCAAACTGAAGGTCTGTCTTATTAGAATATATTAAAAAAAATCTTATTATAGCACACCCTGCATAGTTTGCTTAAGCTATATCCTTGTCTCACATGTTGCATTGTGTGGGTGAAATGTTCTTGTTATATTGTATTAGGCATTCTTGTTCTGCTTTGATCCTTGCTAAGATGGCATGCTGAAAATACGAGATAGAATGAAGAAAGATAAGGAGAATATTAAACGTATTTTAATCCAGTTCAGATCTGGGCCACATAAGTAAAGATGAGTGGTGCAGTCAACACAACAGAAGGGAGGGACACCTTTCAGAGTGACTTGAACACAGTCCAATATTGGGCATATAAGAATCTAAAGAGGTTTAACAAGGCCAAGTGCGTAGTGTTGCACATGGGTTGGGGTGATCCTGGTATGTGTACAGACTGGGAGATCAGCCCAGTGGAGATGGACTTGGGGATCCTGGTGGATGATAAACTTGATGTGAAACAACAATGTGTACTTGCAGCCCAGAAGACCAACTGTATCCTGGCCTGCATCAAAAGAGAGTTGGCTAGCAGGGAGAGGGAGGGGATAGTCCCTCTCTATTCTTTCCTTGTGAATACCCAACTAGAATACCGTGTCCAAGCCTGGGACCCCAGCACAATAAACATGTGGAGCTGTTGGAGTGCATCCAAAGGAGGGCCACAGAGATGATCAAAGGGCTGGAGCACCTCTCCTAAGAAGACAGATTGAAGGAGTTGGGCTTGTTTAGCTTGAAGAAGAGAAGGCTCTCTGGAGACATTACTGTTACCTTCTAGTACCTGAAGGGAGCTCACAAGTAGGAGAGAGACTGACTTTTTACATGGTCTGATAGTGATAGGAAAAGGAGGAATGGCTTTAAATAAAAAAAAGGGGAGATTTAAGTTAGATGTTAGGAACAACTTCTTACTCAAAGGATGGTGAGGCACTGGCATAGGCTGCCTAGAGAAGCTGTGGATGCCTCATCTCTGGAGGCATTCAAGACTAGTTTGCATAGGATCCCAGATGACCTCATCTCAATTCTATCAAAATTAATTTATATCTAACATGTAAAATAAGAAATTATGCAGATATTCATCTTGCCATCTTCATATGTTATACCATCCAGGAAAAGACAAAGGTACTTGAGAAAGGCATACAAGAATATCTTGGTTAAAATCAAAGTAATCATGTGCTCTAGGAGCCAGATTTGTAAGACCAAAATCTGAACTTCTTTTCAAAGTACAAAAATAGTAATGTACTTCCTTTTAATTTAATCATTAGCTCATCTTTAAAAGAAGCAAAACAATGCAATTCACAACTGAAGTAATGTGTAACTATAAATTTGACTTTAACCATTGGAGTTTCTTACATAAAGGAAAGCCAAAAGGTGAGAAATTAAAAAGAAAAAAAACTTGTGAAGGTCCTGTAGGATTTTCCAGGTCCCACAGCAAAACATTCTAATAATGTAAACAATTTTTTTTCTGGCTTTGCAAGCTCTCTACAGCAGAAAAGTCCCCTAGGCTTGCCTTTTAAGAAGGAAGTCCAATGAGTGTAGTGCCTTGGACTAAGCTAGTGTAAAGACAATGTCTCTTTTTTTCTTTTTTTTTTTTTTAGAAGTCTTGTGCTGAGAGTTCCTGGATGCTGTGCTCCAGATGGAGCCTCATGAGAACACAATGGAGGAGTATAATACCCTCCCTTTTCCAGTCCTCTTTTCATGGGATACAACTGGCCTTCTGGCCTGGAAGTTCACATTATGGGCTTACATCTATTTTTTCATCCACCAGGATCCCCAGGTCCTTCTCTGCAGTGCTGATCTCAATGAATTCTCCCAGTCTCTACACACATCAGGATCACCTCAACCAAAGTGCAACACCTTGCACTTGGCTTTGTTGGTCCACATTAGATGCATAGATCTACTTCTACAGTCTGTCCAGGTCCCTTTGGATAGCATCCCTTCCTTCTCTTGTACTGCAACACTTAGAGTAATGTAATCAGCAAACTTGCTGTGAGCACACTCGATCACAATGCCTAGGCCATTTATAATGGTGTACAGAGCACTTGTTCGAAGAGGTACTCCTGTGGGACATCACTTTTCTCTGAATTCCATATGGACATGAAGCCACTGACAATAATCCACTGGCTGCAACAGTCCAACAAATTCCTTATCCACGGAATACTTCAGCCTTCAAATCCATTTTTCTCCAATTTGGAGATAAGGACGTGGTGTGCGACCATGTCAAAGGCCTTGTACAAGTCTAGGTAGATGACATCGGTTGCCCTTTGTTCACCAATGCTGTCAATTTAACTAGACAGCCACCAGACTGGTCAAGCACCATCTTCCGCCTTGGGAGAAGCCATGCCTATCTGCATCTTAAAGGAGAATTACTTTACAATTTTTATCCAGTTTCTGATTCAATACTTTGAACACAAGTGCTTCTGAAATATCTCGCAAGTTGATATCTTCTAGTAGTTATTCAGTACTGGAAACTTCAGAGGAAAAAGTCTACCAAAGAAAAGTTCCACAGTGAGACAAACTCTTCCTGTAAAGAGATATATTTTCCCCATCATACCTCTAACAGAAGCTGGTTGAAGCCTGGAGCTTTAATGGTCCTTCCATTAAAAATAATCAATTCTGGATTTGTAGATTAATGTATTTTCTTTTTCTGAGTACTGTTATATTCTCATTAACTTTTCAGATTGGCAGTGAACTCTAGAAATCAGTATACATTTTATCACTAATTATTTATTTTTCTGATTTGCCGGGGAGCAGCAAGAGCAGGATTGTTGCTAGTGGGAAGGTGTGCTGGGAGCTGATAGCAGCTTTGATAAAGGCTGTGCTGTATGTACTCAGCAGAGCCTTGGCCCTCAGTGGGAATCAGCAAGGCAAGGCAGGATGGTCACAGCAGTGGGCCCCATTGGCTCAATGAATATCAGGGAGGACAAGGCAGAAGGCCTGTTTCAACCCGGGAGATGCAAGCAACAATCAGCACAGAGACACTGAAGGAGAGAATGATGGCCTTCACCTGATCTGGAATACCTTCGTATGCCTTGTGTAAATTGGGTCCCTGAGAATCAATTCTAATTCTCCTCATTTTAATTTCATTAAATGGACAATAGTTTTTGTTCTCAGTGACATAGAAAGGAGTAAATGTCAGTCACAGTCTTCAGGCAGAAGATGTTGTGCCCCGTCTTGGATACAGCCCAGGAGCCATGACGTATTCATGGGTATTCACAACAGTGTTTTTGGATGCAATGAACAGATCAGAACTCACCCTTCATCACCCACACATTAAGGATAATTACTCATGAAACAGATTTAGTTTATTTCATTCTCTTCAGATGTCCATCCACATAGGGGATTCTCTGTATCCACTGTCTTTCGTCAAAGAGGAAGACACTTTCAATTTCATATTGTGTCTAGTTTTCTGCATTTAATTAAAAAAAAAAAAAATAGAAAAAGAGAGTTAATTGCATCAGAAGAAGATAGGGCAAAGATCAAGGAACTCTGACATTTTTTGCAGATACTCATCTAAAATGTCACTTGTTGGGCAAATTCTTCACAAGTGTCCAGAAATTCAGCTAGTATATGACATTTTAAAGAAAAGCAGCTATAATTGTGAATGTCCTGACTACTGTTAAATAGCTGCTGTGTTTTGGATTACCAAGTATACTTAAATCAAAAGAAGGTACCTCATTTCTCCTGCATTTTTTGTTCCAAAGAGTTGGGAAGCAACTGCATAAAAGGGGAAAAAATTGATACATTTTGAATTGTTTGTTGTCTAGCTTTTTTTTTTTTTTTTTTTTTTTTTTAATTTTTTTTTAATTTTTATTTAAAGTCTGGAAAAGGAATGACTTATGTAAAGCTACTGTCTTTTAAAGTCAGTCATTTCTCCCCAGAACATCAGTCAAATTCAGATGGTCCTGGACTTAAGCACAAACAAACAAACAAACAAAAAAAACAAAAACATTTTATAAAAGACTGTGCATTTCAGACTCTATCTCGGTATTCCAGATATATAGATATATTACATGTTGTTATGATTTCTGATTATGATTACCAGTGGAATTAGGCCCATCAAATCTCTATTAGAATATTGCTCTGAAAAATTTTGTCAGAACTTAGTAAGAGCCTTTCTGTTTGCTGCCAACTCTAAGCAATGGGATATAACAATGTTCAATTTTGTAAAAGGAAAAGAGTCCGAGTGAGTCTTCCCAAATATGCATGTGTTTTCCCAAAATAAAACACTCCCATATAATCATAGCAAATTCTTTTTTTTCACAAATTCATTGTCATCCATTATATTCATTTAATAATACAATAACAAGCTTCAGACTTTGTGTACTCATGTTTATAAAGCTCTGCACTCTTATTTTTTTTTAAATCAAAGATGAAGTGAGAAAATTAGAAACTTAAAATATAATTTTAAGTTAGAAAATGGACAAAGGTAGCATTAGTGCTTAATGAAAGAGCATACACATGCTATCATACCAGAACATAGACAGAAACATCATAAAACGCAAAAATAATTAGGTGACCTTTTCACAAACTATTTTCAGTGACAAAATTGTGACCTTCTTAGATTGCGTTCTGAACTTTTGGCATACTATTGATTGCAAAATCAGTGTAAGTAATGAAAGCAAGTCTTAGTATGCCATAAACTGTTTCACAAGGCAGAGATGACAGCATATGAAATGTGTTGAAAGCTCTAATGTAAATTATTTAGACTGCTTGCACGATGCAAACCTCTCTGCTTGAAGAGTCTAATCAATTCTTTCATTTGATAGGAATTTTAATTGGATACAACTGCCAGGGATGCAAATATTGTTTAACTACCTAATTCACTGGTTATTTAATTGAGGCTAGCCTAATGTTGTCATTGTTGTTACATATATTACAGCAAAAAGACAATATTTAGATGATTTAATTGTGGATCTTGCAACAGGAAAGGCTTAAGTCATAAACAGTTATTGGAAATACAACATAAATATTAAGAAGATAATTATATAGCTTGGAACAGTATAGCAAGATGTATACTCTTATCCATCACTGCTGATGGAGCATGTCTTCCAATAATATAAGCAATAAAGTAAGAAAATCAAACTGGAGGAAACATCTGCACAAGATGTACTGCATTGATTTATTAATTGGCTACTGGTTATGAGTTTCTTAAGTTTTGTACTTAAATGTAAGTGTAAAAATGCTTTTTCTTGGTTCATTTCAACTTCTAGAACTTTTCTCTTTCATAAGAGACTATCAGGCCAGCCACTTAAAAACTTGTATGTGTAAATATACAACAAGCTATGTTAAACAGATACCAAGGTACATTTTTCTACTGAATTATACCCCAAAACAGTTACTCAGAGGTTAAAAATACGTGTTTAAGATAAATTAGTAGAACATTTCACTTGTCATTGAAAGGAACATGTTTAGAGAGTAGTAAATTTAGAAAAATAAATGAAGAGCAGTTATTCAGATAGTAAGACATATTGTGTTGAATGAAGGTCAGATTTCCCTGATACGAAACAGGAAATTTGAAGTTCTGTCCTTCCTTGCAGCTCAAAAAACAGAGAGCATTGATTACTCTAACCTAACTATTATCTATAGAAATAATGTTTTTGCAGAAGCTAGGTTAATGAGGTGAAGGCTGGTGATCTGCTAATTAAAAATCTAAAAATAGGACTAGTGATAAATGGTGTGTCAAAATATCCTAGCTAAGTAAGTATCCTTAAGTTAGCTGTGATCAATGTACAGCTCTGATTTCATGACACTGCATATTCATTTAATGAACTTCCTCTTTTATCTGTTAATTACTGCTACACTCTCTGGATTAAGACTGTAACACACGAGTAGAGTCTGCGCATTGTCTAGTTCAAGTTTATTTATGAATATTTATTAGTTTGCTAGCATACCAGAATCTTCTTACTAGCTGACACATTATCTCACACTAATAAGGGCTTTTGTTTGACACAGAAAGCAGTTGCTTTACACTGGAAGAACTGTTAAAGCTCAGCATGTCTTTCAGAATAGCAAAGAAAATTGGGAAGCTAAATATGCAGAATACAGGTCCAGATGAATTATGCAACCCATTTACATCATATGACATTAAGAATGATACACAAACCCAATTTTAATTCTAAATGGAAACATCTGGCCAGTAATTCTACTGTTAATGGCAAATCATCTTTTCAGTTAATTCCTGAAAACAATATTTATTCCAAACTCAATGCAGTGAAATGTGCATTCACAGCAAAACCCTTTTTTTCAAATTTTTCTTCACAGGGAGAGTGGTGAGGTGCTGGAACAGGCTGCCCAGGGAGGCTGTGGGTGCTCTGTCCATGGAGGTGTTCAAGACACCAAGGTTAGATCAGGCCCTGGGCAGCCTGATCTAGTGCCAACCAGATCTGGAGACTGATGACCTTACCTGTGGCAGGGAGGTTGGAACTTGATGATCCTTGGGGTCCCTTCCAACATAAGCCATTCTATAATTCTATGATTTTATGATAATATTCTGAGTAATATTAATGATTTTTATCACTTTGCTGGAGTATTTTATGAATCTTAGTTAAACATGAGTATTTTATGAATCTTAGTTAAACATGAGTCATTTCTTTCAATAGCAAACATTAAAGTGTGATGAAAGATTTTTTTGGCAGACTAAGAGCAGCCAAAAAACTGAAACACAACAAATGATAAGAAGAATTAAAAAAAAAAAAAAGTGGTAGAATTGAAAGAATGCAGAAAAAATCTGCAGCATTTCAGTGTAAATAAAAGATCAGGACCATGCAAATCTATCAAATTCTAGAAAACTTAACTGGTGGCATCCACTGGCTCTGGTACCTTCAGTAGCAGGGATCCAAGAAACAAACTCAGCTTCTTCTGACATAAGCTGTCCTGGTAAAAGCTATTAATTTCAAACCTAGAAATTTCAGACCTTTTGAAGTTAGTGACTATGAGTGCACAAGAGGTCTAAAAAGAGAATTTATTGCTCTCAAATAAAGCAGGAGACATATTTCCTATCTTTATGCATGGCCAGACTCTCTCTTGGAAGACCAAGGTTTCACAGTGACTGTTAGAGATTCAGTTAAACAGGAGCTATCCACAGTGCAGTCACAAAGGTTGAATATTAGATGCTAAAGTGTCACATGGAGTCCTAATTCTCTAATTTCTTATGTTGCTCATTAAAGCCCTATGATACTATTCTGTTCTTATTGGACAAAGACATAAATGTGAACTGGGGACAAGGAGGATCTGGTGCACATCACATCAGCCTATGAGCACCACTGTGTCCTTCCATACTATCTCAAATATAATGACAGAGCCGAAGGGCAAGCCACTAGATTTTATACGGTAACTTTTGTACTGACTCTACTAATCCATTCCTGATTAAAGTTTTTTTTTGTGCTGATAAAGGATATTAATACATAATGGTGTAAAGGAAAGAAGCAAGAGGGTTTGTGGAATAGAACATACAGAAAGAGTAAAACATGCTGAAATGCTGAAGAAGCAGAAAGAAGAAGAAGCAGAAACACATACTGGGTTTAAAGGGAGAAATTTACTGTAAAGAAAATAATACTGCAAGGACTACTCCCTGTTGTAATCTGTAGACTGTCACTAATCTATAGACAAAATTCTAAACAGAGAAGCAGAAAAAATTGCAATTTCCATGTTACCTCTACGAATTCACACACTTTTAATCCAAGTCAGCAGTTATTTAGTGCATTATTCTTAATGCCTGTCACGAATTTGCTAACAAGAATTTATTTTTCCACTCTTTGAATCATACTGGCTGCAGTATGCTTGTCTTTCTAATTATATCTTTTCTCTGATTTAACCTGAATGAAATGATTTACCACCTGTACTCTTACCTTTACCTGTGCCAGCCCATTTGGCTCCAGATTTAATCAAGCATTCACAATGTCAATCATTTCATTTTCACCTTTACTTATTTTACGTGAAATAACATTGATCAGTAGTCAAGTGATTAGCTGACATTGTGTGGTGTTCTCTCCACTGCTAAAGACGTTACTTGACCACTGCTTTATTTTTTTCTTCACTGCTTACTCCTGTGTGCAACTGTTGTCACGAGAGCTTTAAATTCATAGCCTACATATTTTTCATAGTGTCCTGAGACCACAGTGAAATGCAGGCTCTTTCTTCTATATTCACATCTGACCACAATATGTCTGCCATCTGTCCAATGTGCAGGTATGCTGTTTGCATGCTTTGTGAGGTATTTGTACTTCAGACATTTATTGTTTGAACTCTGAATCACCTCCTCAGTGGTTTCTACATCACTTTGTTGACTGTACAGGAATACACATTTTTAACTGTCAACTTCAAATTTGCACCTAAACTGCACAGTAGAGGAGGCTATGCGAATAACTCCACTGCACATGTTTCACAAGTTGATTGGTTAAGAAATTATGTCTGATTTCAGTCTTTTTTTTTTTTTTTTCTGTCACAGTACAGTGATATTCTTTCAGCAATAATGGATATTACATTAAGAATGAACTTGTAGACTGTACACCAACAGAAGTTATGCTCTTAGGATCCTTGATTTTCACTCATACCGTAGGTGATTGTTGATGGCATATGCTAGATTTAAGTTAATGTCCTATTAATTTGTCCCTTTGAGGTGCATGTACACATAGAAACACAGAATATAAAAATGAATATACTATATCTAGTATATAACTATTCTACTTACAGTATGATAGGATCAAAGTTTTTGGAGTGTGGACTGTTCTGGAATTTAGTAGCCAGTCTCTCAGTATTAGCAGGATTGGAACTTTACCACTGGGACCAGGATGCCACCTTTGGTTGGAGCAGAGCATCTTCAAACTCTGGGCATTAAAACAGAGAAGAAGGATCAGTGAAATTTTTACAAGATTTCACTGACATCTTTTCTGAGTAAGTAAACTTTAACGCAGTAATAGAAATGAAAAACAATATTAACACAAAACATCCAGCTAGGTAAATATAAAGATAAAATATGTAACTTCTCTAATCCAGTCAAAACATTCAATTCTTTTCATTTGAGATGTACCCAAACATTTCATTTGAATATATATGGAATATAAGGTGAACAAGCAGAAAATGCTTTTGTGTGTGGGGGGGTATGCCTGGTGACTGTGCAAATATTTTAAAGGAGTATATGTAGTGTTTATTAGTCAGATAACCCCATTCAAAATGAAGGAATCTACTCACAACTGAATCATAAAAATACATTCTCACTGCTTTAGTTAATGTTTAATTGGGTCACTGTCTCGCTCCAATTTATAGGAGGGAGAGGAGGTTCTTTTATCATCTATATACCCGGCGTGAGATTAAGAAACAACGGTTCAAATGTTGGTCCGACCAGTTTATTACAAATCTTAATAAGGGAGATGGGGAAGAGGAAGACAGACACTATCATGAATAAGGGCAATGGGGAAGGGAAGGAGGGTGATAGAAAAGATAGAAAAGAAGAAGCAAGGAGTCTTTATAGGAAGCAAGAGGGACATTGTCACCTCCATGGATCCAACGAGGTTCGTAGTTCAGTCATTGATCTTCAGTAGTGGTGGGTCATCGTGCAGAGTTGTTCTATTGACAACAACAAGAATCATGGTGATGATGGCCCCTTTTCAATGCTTTCAAAGTGGTTGAGTCAGCTCTCTTTTCAGTGACAGCTCAAACCCAAAGTGGTTGAGGCAGTTCTCTTTGTGGTGGCAGCTTCTGGCTCTGGGATCTCAGCAGGAAATTCCTTTGTTCTTTTTTTTTTCTGGCCTTGCCAGCAGATAAGAGGAAGCAGGGAGGCACCAACTTGTATCTTGCCTTCGCAGGGTACAATGGCATCATCCCCCAGCCTCCCATACCAAGCTGGAGTGGTTTAGTCACGGGCCAGATCTTCCACCAGTGAACACTCCTGAGCACTCTCTTCCACTTTCCTACAGAGCAAGCAGCTCTGGAGGAAGGCGCTTTCAAATGTTCCCAAAGCGATATTGATTGTCACATGGTTAACACCCATCACTTGCCTCCTTGACAAATCACTCAGAGTATTATAACAAGAAAAACCTCAGGAAGCAAGTTTTGAGCCAAAAAAAAAAAAAAAAGAGGGATTCTCACAGTCATATAGAAGATCAACTCAAAATAAAACTAAGATTGTAGACACATCTAATCTACAATAATTATCTGAATGAACTGTTTTATCCAATTAAGTTCAAAATAATTTAAATCAGATTTGCACTCTTTTTGTTGTAGTCCAGACTAATACTAACTTCTTTGTGTTTGCTGCAGGGGAAGAGCATGCATGCATATGTGTATGCATGCTCATCTTTGGTTGGTGGATGTAAGATAATGTTTTAAACAGTACAGAAACTCTGTACCCTTTGATGCTGGAAGGTAGAATCATTACTTCTATTTTGGTGAGCTAAAGCTAAACTATATTCAAATTTGAATCTGTATTCTTTCATTTTCACTGTTGTGAACTATAGAAATATTACATATCAAATATAAATATTTTTAATATATTCAAGTTTGTTGATTTCTAGTTTACAGCTGTTGAGTAAAAATATGAAGTTTAAGTCTTGAATGGAATAATAATGAGATTTAGCACAATTTCCTAAATAGAGAACTGAATATATTTTCTATAATAACATCAAAAGGTAGCAGCTTTCTTAAACTTACAAAATGCAGAAGATGATTATAGGTAATCTGCAATACAGTAAAATTTGTCTTTTCTTTAAATAGTTACATTAATTTTGCAAAATCCCAGGCACTTCAGTAGAATACTACATGCTAAAAATAATGAAATGAAAAAACAATTGTTTTTTGTCATTTATGTATTTCTTTTATTCCTCTCTTCTTTATTACCCATAATTTTTGAGTTGTAATAGAAAAAAAAAGAAGCAATGCATAAATGTTTGAAAAGGAAATACTCTGAATTGCTCAGTATATTATCAGAAATAGTGTGATTTGTGATTTTGCTAAGTAAACTCCACAGGTGAAGATATGGGAAAGATATAATCCTGGCCTTCTGAAACATTTATTCATATTAATGAAGTGTCAGTAGATTTGTCTTTGTAAATGTTTGTTTCATACCAATCACAACAAAAAGGTAATAAGGAAGGTAATTAGAAATGATTTAATGAAGTTCTGTCAATTGAAATAGGAAATTTCATATGCATGTAAGGGTGCTTATCTTTGCCAGGAGGGTTTCCCATGTTATACAAAGGAGGTATGTAAATAAGTGTTCTGCATATGCTTTTGAATAATTAAACACATTATCAAAAAGAAGAAACATATTCTAATCTATCTACACATAATGACCACCTATCATGCCTATAAAAACTATAGTTTACTCTTCATTGTCTTTGTGCACAAAACACCGGGATCAGGGTCTGTAGCAGTCTTTGAAGCCATGTTATTTTTTAAGGTATGGAAGATTTGTAGAAAAAGAAGTGATAGGGATAATTAATATGTTCTCTTCAGGTGATTATAAGCCTTAATTCTTGCACTGGAATATAGTGCTAATAAGCAAGATCATTGCTGATTTTCAAGGTTGATAGCCAAGGGTAGTGCTACTTATTACAGATGTGTCCATACTGTCTACATGCACAGGTCCAGAAGTTCTTGTGCTCCTTGCAGTTTTTACAAAGAATTTAAAAATAAAAGCCAAGAATAATAGATCAGTGGTTTGTGTGCCAGCAGAGCTCCTGAACACTATTATAAACAGTATAAATTGCACAAAAACACATTAAAAAAATGTTATTTGAAAGATCCACAGCTTGGAGTCATTCCCAGTACTACTACAAGAACAATCAATTTGTAGCAAAAAATGAACAGATTGGCAGGCTCAGTCATAAACACAATGGGAAACATTACTTTCTTACTTCCAATTCAAGGAAGCAACAAACTAATGAAAAGGAAGACTGAAAGATGCAAAACATCTATTTATTTTGGAGCAGGTAGATGAAGAAGACAAAAAAAAAGTGAAACAAACTTCCTGTAATACCGAATGGAGAGAACATCAGTTTCATCAGTTTTCCATGCACATAGTAACAGCACAAAACTTTCAAAAAACATTAAATTTGACTTGGTTACTTATACTGTATTATTTCTATTCCAAATGAAACTTAACGTTACCTGTTTTGATTCTGGGTTCATATAAAACTTAACTTTTATCAAACTTTTCAATCAAATAGGTTTTCTGAAAAGCTTCTAGTCTGGCAACACTGGAATACTTTTTTCTGGTCTATAAAAAAATAGCTGAGAACTGTATAGTGTGCTGACTGCAAATAGACTTCTAAAGCTCAAAGACTGTGGAAATATGTGTGCAAAAATCCTATTTTGCCATTAATATCTTAAGCAGTATGATAGGCACTTCAACTGCGAGTCTGTGCTTTCTCCACCATGCCTTACCTCAACCTGGAATAGAGTTCTATAAAAATGCCACAAATACTTTTATTTAATTTTTTTTTTTTTTCCCCTAGTAACCTCATGAAGGACTGATGGTGATTCATGAATGAGCTTTTGTGCTGTGAGAAATTCTTTCCTAATAAATTAACTAATTCACAAGAAATATAACAATATCTCATACTATAAAGAACTTTCAGTTGGTACAAAGATGGCTTGTGGTCCTAAGGCATTCTTGTATGAATTTTTACAGTCACTGAACATATGGTTTTAGTGGGGATAGGAAAACACATAACCAGCTTAGACTGAATGAAACTGGCCATAGTTCTCACCTATCATGTAAGACACTTTTCCTTGAGGAACAGGTAATAAAACTATATTGCCATTAAATGGACTATTTTGTTTAACACATATAAATAGAACAGATTTCTTCTTAATAAAATTAATGAAAGCTTCACTGACATAGACGAAACCATTCTAAATTTTTATAAATATTCTTTGCTCTTACAAATATGCACTTCTATAGTGCATATTTTTATAATTTTGCTGCACTATTTTAACATTCTTCAGCCAAAGTATTAAGACAATGACACTTATTTAGTACCCCCAATCCCAGATTCTTAATATACACTGAAATAAGTCAGTGAGATAAGACTATAGCTATTGACATTTCAAACTATAGTGCATTGCAGATAATGTCTTTAAATTTTAATCAAGAAGAGCTTGTCTCCCCAGACATTGGAATTTTTCTGTTTCCAACTAAATTTCAGCTGTTTAATTGTCTTTATTTTTGTATTACCTTACCAGATCTGACTTTAAAAATCTATCCACATTTACATTGCGGAAGTTGGGGCAGTTGGGGTGAGGTCTAGGAGAGTGTGTAAATTTCACAGAAGTACATAAAAAGTTAGGATAAGCCTGTGAACCCTAGGCACACCTTAGAAAATATCACAGCTGTGTTGGAGGAAGACATGAATATGAGAAGTCATCCAGTGGATGCTGATGCTGGAAAATACCAGGCAAAAGGAATTAGAAGATTTACATAAAGGCTTCATTCAGCCTGGGCAGAGGTTCTACATTACTTACTCCACATTTGCTCCAGAAAGAAAAACTGATGGAAGAATTTCTTTTGAGCTGTCAGGGATAAGATTTTCTGACTGCAGTCTTTGATGAGACATACTATCTCGGAGTCTTTCCTTGTGATATTTCCACTACTTGCCATTTCAGACTAGTCCCTTTGGTATTACCTGCCTCATGCTGGGTAGTATCTAACATTCAGTCAGATCTCCCTCAGGCCTAACTTTTCCCAAGTCTTTCATCCTGAATGGAGTCCTACACCACTGAGGAGTACCTTGCCTCATTATGTGGGCTTTCCCTCTGTTCCAGTCACATCAAAAAAGAGGTTAATGCTTGTTCTGCTGCGCTCAGAGTTTCTTGGCAGTTTGCCTCCCCTCTTAAAGACAATGGTCTTGGAGATAATTATGGCTGCTACATTTTGTTTTTCTAATTTTCCCCAATGCCACGTTTTTCCAGTCTCCCACTATCCTTTCTGAGGTCATTTTTCTCATCCTATCTTCGGACGGTGTCTCGCTCCAATTTATAGGAGGGAGATGAAGTCTTCTAATATCTGTATACCCAATGTGAGATTAAGAAACAATGGTTCAAATGTTGGTCCGACCAGTTTATTACAAATCTTAATAAGGGAGATGGGGAAGGGGAGGACGGACACTATTATGAATTAGGATAATGGAGAAGGGAAGGAAGGCGATAGAAAGGATGGGAAAGAAGAAGCAAGGAGTCTTTGTAGGCAGCAAGAGGGAGATAGTCACCTCCATGGATCCAGCGTGGTTCGTAGTTCAGTCATTGATCTTCAGTAGTGTTGTTTGGGCATGGTTGTTCTGTTGACAACGACGGTGACCATGGCGATGATGGCCCAGTTTCAGTGGTTCCAAAGTGGTTGAGTCAGCTCTCTTTGGAGTGATAGCTCAAATCCAAAGTGGTTGAATCAGCTCTCCTTGGAGTGGCAGCTTCTGGCTCTGGGATCTCAGCAGGAAACTCCTTTGTTTTTATCTCCCTGGCCTTGCCAGCAGATAAGAGAGAGCAGGGAGGCACCAACTTGTATCTTGCCTTCACAGGATACAATGGCATCATCCCCCACTCTCCCACAGCAAGCTGGAGTTATTTGGTCACAGCCTAGATCTTCTGCCAGTAAACAGTCCTGAGCACTATCTTCTGAGGGTAAACAGCTCCAAAGAAATTCTTTCAAATGTAAAATTGTCCACAAAGTGATGTTGATTGCCACACAGCAACACCTACCTCTCATCTCCTGGAGTCTTATCACAAGAAATACCTCAGAAGGCAAGCTTTGAGCCAGAAAACAAAGAAGGATACATACAGATGGGGAATAAAACATTATCACCATAACTATCTTCATATTCTGAATATTTTCTTTCACCCTCCTTTGCCATCCTCACCATGAACATGCCCTTTTCAGGTATTACTGACAGGAGCACATCCAAGCTTATTACTCTCTGCAGTCAGCTCCACTGATTTACTCTTGTTGAAGAGTGATAGTTGCCCATGGTGGGCTGCTATCCCCTATCAATTAATAGAGTACATTTGTCAGCTTCTGGAAGTGCAGTCTATATGGATACATGAAAGGAAATAATGGCTTTTTTCAGCTTTCTACATTTTGTAATACTATGTGTGGAATGGAAACCATCCTCACATGATTGCAACCAGGAAAACGAGACAGGAAAACTAAGCACTCAATGTCTGTATATCAGTCCTGGATGGAAAGGAAAATAATCAGCTTCTAAAAAACATCAGAACTGAGGACTTTTCCCTTGGTACAGGAAAAAAACAGTTTTGTTCCCAGGTTTTACTCAGGACAGACTGTAATTACAGAGCTAACACTTAAGTAATTTTAATTGTGTGCCCCCAACAGAGTAAGAGGATTTTGTTATTGTGCTTTGACTGACATGGCTGAGATAAGTGTTCCTTCACAATTACACTTTCTCTTGTTGGTGTTGTCACTGAAACAGAGATGGAGTTGAGTTCAGTGGCAAAATTACATCAATAGGTTTACTTTCCAGTGTTCTGCATATATTCATATTTGATTCAAATTGAAACTAAAATGCATTCTAAATGCTTAATAACATTGGTTTGACCCCCACTTAGGTGATGCGTGTCTGCAAGTAACTGTGAGATACAGCATGTTTTCAGGGTTTCATTATCTTCTCTTTTCCAGTCAGTCTCTCCACTACCTGCTCAACAGACAGATGAGTCTCTTATCAGAACTAGCAGATGGCAGAGCCAGTCGGTTTGAATTTTCCAACATGCACTCATAAAACATTTCTGCAAATTTTGTTAAAGTGCATTATATTACAGCACAATTGGGAATATAAGCAAACGGATAGCACAACTTCTGTTCAGGAGTGTATTTTTAAATCTTGTCACAGAGTTCTGTAAAGCAAAGAATATTCCGTAACTCAAAGAAAGCAGACTGAATCTTCACTGACATTGTCTTCAGTCCCCCTCATTTCAATGACTGAGTTCAAAGGATGAATCACGGATTTATCTTAGCAGTTTTTGAACAGGGGAAAAAAGTTCTCATTGATTTACTGAGAACTTAATGTTTGTTAAATGAATCAGACCACTGTATCACTGTATACTGTAGAATTTCGACACACTCCTGAAGAAAAAATGGACTGAATGGTTAATTAATGGATAATCTAAATATGTAGTTCCTTGGTGTTATACATATTTTTTTCTGTACAATTACATTAGATTTATCCTGTTTTCCAGGTGAGAACTAAAAACAAATTAAAATCACCTCCCTCCCCCATCTACCTCTTCCCCCAGATAAGAACAGAGGAATGGGGGATGGAAACTGTGATCAGTCCAGAACTTTTCATCTCTCAATTTATTCCTAAAATAAAAAATGATCAACAATCAACAATCAATGTTATGGAACGCCCTAGAATAAGATCTGTTCATTTAATTCCATACATTCCATTTATGATGTTGAGCTGGTTAATAAGATTAATAAAGAGCCAAGATTTCTTTTCAGATATGAGTATATGGAATGTGTCTCACATCACAAACATGGAACTATACAGTACATATTAGAAGGAAGAATTTAGTTATGGACACATACAAATGAAATTATCTCCGGGTGACTGCATACTACTTAAGCATTTAGATACTTATGTACGTCTACATTAACAAATTAGACACATTCAAGAACATTAGGTACTACAGATCCATTTTTAAAGAAATATTCATGCAAAATAAATTAAAAAAGAGATTTGTATCCTAACAAATAAATATTTTTTTTATCAGTGTTCTTTTCAGTGTAAATATGTACAGCTCTATAATACCTTGTAAGTGGAGAAAGACTATCAGAAACCACATCTGTTAAAAAAAAATTGTTTTTATTAATGTTTTCCAATTTCCTGACACACACACACAAACACACACACACACATATATATTTATTTCATCAAGATGGTTGCAAAACTTAGATCAGAATTTATGTATTTTTTTTTGTTGTACATCTTATTTTATTATATGACAGATAGATATTTCTAATAGTACCATCTCTGTGTTTAGGTTTCTGAATTCCAAGAAAATACTTGTAGTTTTATAATATTTGTATATTATATAAAATCACATATATTTATAACTACCTTGCATTTATACTGTATATCTAAGATAGAGCATCATCAACAACATATTTATTCCACATGTATTTCATATTATAATGCCACTGGGCTGTGAATGACAGGATAGTAGCTGGCATATTTAATTATTTAATTCTCATTTTTAAATATATTGGACAATTCATTATTTTTCAGATCATTCTTAAAGTATATTAAGAAGTGATTACACAGGAATTTAGAGATAGTCCCCAATTTTAAAAATCCCAGTACAATTTAACCATTACAAAAAGAAAAAAGAACAAATCAGTATTGATGAATATGTTGTTCTTACAGAGCAGTCCTTTATTTTGGTAACAAATTCTACTTCAAAGTTATCTTGTATTCAAAATTCTTGAGGATAGTTCTGATTCACATAAAAAATGCACAAACAAACCTGATATGAAAACTGAAATATATTAATAATAACTATCTACATTAATAATAACTATCTACATTACTTATGACTTATGGAGTTTATGTATAGAAAAAAAAGGGTATTAAGCAGAGTGCATGAAATAATATTCAGATTTTGTATTGATGGGTAAGACATAACTGTTAACAGACAAGATACTCACTGCATTACCATTGCTCTACTTCACACGACGCTAGAACCTACAGGGCTCAATTAAAGAGCTTGATCTCTGAAAAAAAGGCACAAGTTGCCTGACCTCAACTCCCCAGTCACCCTTCCTCCCTCCCACCTCAAAGTATTTTTGCGTCCTTTATAGTCATGTTACTATGCCGTATTCTTTTAGAACAGAGGGAGCTTAAAATAAAAAATAAATACAAATAAACACAAAAAAAATCTAGTGTTATGAGAAAAGCATTGCAATGATGTGCTCAAATAAACAGATAGACAATAGTGAAAACACTAGTACTATGATTATGGTATATCATCAATTCTAAGTAGTAATAAACTCAATCTCTCACTGTGGAGTTCTGGAGGTTTTAGCCACAAACTTGTAACAAACTTACAGTGCTGCTATGAGTTTGTCCTTTTACTGAACCTATTTGGTAGATCAGAAAATAGCATATAGTACTGGAAGAAAGTCAGATTTCAGCTGATTTTTGTCCAGGGTATAGACATATTTTATTATCCTCTGTAGAGAAATTGTTAGAAATAATTTAAGCTGTGTAAATTCTGCCTTCCTTTACTTCACTCTTGGAAAAAGCTTACCTGCTCTGTCATATCTTTGTTGAAAATTAAATCTGAGATGAATATGGATGGAAGCAAACAAAAAGATAATCTCAGACCACAGCTGTCCATACTCATAAAATGATCTTGGCGGACTTCAGTCTTAGTATATACTAACAAGATTTTATTTTCATCAGCTCCTTTTGTTTTTTTCAAATATGAATCTAAATTCCACTAAAATTACTCTCTTTTCTTATCAACACAGGAAAAATATCAAGCAAAGTGTTATTTGTGTGTATGTGTTTTTAAGCTGTGTGTTTCAGTGTTGATAAGCAGAGATGCAGTGACTGATAAAAGAAGAAATACAAGAAATGATGTTACTTGCTCAGACATTTCTAAAAGAAACCCATAGCTTTCAGGGTAAGATCATTAAAGATAATGTTTCATAGTAATTGAAGAACTTGAAATTATAACTTTCGAGAAACGCGTGCAGTCAATTACACTAAGTAAAATAAAGTCAGTTTCTAGAGATGATAGTTGTAGTGAGACATAATTTGTACACATTAGATTTAACTAATTTGTTACAATCTTAGAGATACAGCAACACAACAGGTGATACACATTCATTTTTACATTTCTACATAACTGGCTATGTTGTAAGCACTATTATTATGTGAACAGACAACAAAATCAACAATTTCTTTGGTTGCTTGGGCTGTGTAAATAATTTGAGAGCCCTAAGTAACATCATCCATACACTATTTGTATCAAATTCTACTGTGAGATACTATCCCCTCATAAATTTTGCATTATTGAAATTTATATCTAAAGTTGATAGGACTGTATATTTAAATAATTGGAAAGCTCATTCTATATTCACTGACTTAGATTCTGCCAAGGCTACCTAAAATATCATCTTGATGAAATAAGCTGTAGGAAATTTGCTATCCAGTCATTATTGATCAAAGAACTGAATTTATGAACTCTCCAAGCAGCAATAGGTGAAACATGAAAAGTTTCAGTAACTACTTGATTATCTCAGAAAGACCACAAAGCTTCTTGGGCATGAAGTATTGGGCTTCTTTAAATGAAAGTTATCAGACTATTCAGCACAATATATAATGCATGACAATACTACTATGATACCGACCTTGATGCAAAGTTAGCAAGGAAAAAAATGATAAGAAAAGAGTAATAAAGGAGAATATAACTCGGTGATTTATACCCCTAAAGCTGCTAAAATTCCAGGAGAAACAAAACATTTATTCCACCATCCTACATACAGATTAAATGTTCTAAACCTGATTCAAAATTTAAGTTTTGCTGGAGCAAAATGAATGATATGTGACTGAAATAGATAAGCTATTGGTATTTGCTGCCATGTGTTTAAAAACTTAATAGATAATAGATATATCTATTATAATAATAAATAATAGATATATTATTATTATTAATAATAATAATAATAGATATTTATCTTACTCTTTCTCACATGCACAGTGGGAAAAACATAGGCCTGCAAAACAGGCTTTAAATACTCTTAGGATCAATAGGAGACTATATAATAGTGCACACAGAAAATTTGTTTTGATACATATTATATTAGATTTAGGCAAATTTCACTGCAAGTCTGTGTGAGATTATCTCTTAGTTTGCAAAGTTAAGGAAAAAGGCTGGCAAATGGCAGTGACAATATACAGCTATTGGCACTGCACAGAGTTACTGTTCTATTATGATGACTTGAGTTTTTTTCTTGTTGATGGGAAACTTTGCTTTGATCAGCAATATGTGTGTCTTTACCTCTTACAGAGAAATACAGTGGATAGTAGTGGATATTTTTATTGCACTGAGTTAATGAACAATACTATCAACAACTATAGTTCTTACTATTTAAATGCACTAAATGTGATGAACAGTTCATTCAGAATTCCAGGCTATTATAGAATTGTACTTTCAAAAAAGTGTCTGCAACTCAATAATAACCTAGGCAGTAATTCATTTTTTGACCCTTACCATTTTTTCTTCATTTCAGTCTTAACATTTGTCATAGTAAATATTATCAATTTGAGGTCATTTGATAATTTTTTGTGTATGTGAGATAACACAAAAGAATTTCAACTCAAGAATGCTGAAGATGAAGAAGAGTATTGATGGTATTTGATTATCAGGATTAATTTAGTTTCACTAATTAGCTTCATCACCTGACAACATTTTTGCTAAAAGCTTTTTCTGAAGACCAAACATGGAACAGTAATTGGAATATATGGGAGTTCTGTACAACTCAGTAATCGAAGGTTTATTTTTAGCTGAAAACTTTGGCTTTTCTGAAGTTTTTGCCTCCAAAATGTGAATGCCTTTTTTTTTCTGTAGGTGAGACTGGTGACACACAGATGGAACTCATTATCTGCAGTGCCACATGCTGCTCAAGAGAAAGTTTAATGAGGGTGAGAAAGTGGCTGAGACTTTTACCCATTGTCTTCCATCACTGATCATCATGACAGCTTCAGGAGGTGTCACAGCTAATACTGCTTCTGCAAGTGGAGTTGCATAAAGGGACTCCACTAAATATTTTCCCCCAAAGGCTAAATATCAAAGCAAATTTTCCTTTGCACATATTAGATAGTCAAACATTCCAATAGAATTGGCAGATTCTTTAAAACCTAAGACTATGGATTTTACTGAGCATAGTACGTCGATAAGAATATAAAATACATTTAGAAAACATGGTCATATGAAAGCAGCCTATTATACATAATTATAAATCATTGTATTGAAAGGAAACAGAATTCTATTTCTGAAAGTCAACAGTGAGAAAAAAATCTGTTTTGTCCAGCACTAACATAAAAGACAATGCTCAACAGAAGAATAACACACTCACCTGACAGAAGGAATACTTGTAGTAGTTGGAGAAGCTAATATTCACATCTATAATTTTTCCAGCATTTCATTCATGCTTTAGATTTTGCTTCTCTTAGTTAAAACGCTTCATTTTACTCTGCTCCCTGTTTTCTCCAGGAGTTTTGTGTTCAAACTGTCCAAACTGTATGAGGATTTTGTAGCTCTCCTGTATGTTGACTCCCATTATCACAACCCTGGACTTTGGATCCACCTTAACAGTCTTCCTTGATTACACTGGGACAGTCTTCCAATGTCTAATTTTGATCTTCGGGCACACAGTCAAAGGACTGAGGCACCTGCAGTGATTGTTCCTGTGACAAATATTTGAAGTTGTTTGTCACAGCAAGGTGGTGCCCAGTCACTCCAGGTTACCCACAGGCATTCTTCAGCCTTGTAAAGGTACTCTTTTTAGAACTTAAGGCAGGATTTTTAGCTCTCTCATACCTGACACCAACAGCCTGGCAAGGATTCTTCTGTTGCAACAGCTTTTTCCTAACTGTGGAGTCGTATTTCTTCAATCGCTCTCTAAGTTGTTTCATTTTTATCTAGAAGCATCCTTTTATTTATTTGTTTATTTGTTTGTTTGCCTATTTTGTTTTGTATTTCATTTTATTATATATGTGCACTGGTCATGGCATGGACCTTTATTTTCTGACTGTGGCTGTGGAATGGAAGCAACCAATATCCACCACACATCAGAAATCAAAGAATCTAAAAGTGAGGAACTTTATCTGCTACTAAGGTGCATGCCCAGTAAGAGCTATTACTGCTCTGTTGCCTTTAAAAGTCTTGGTCTCTAGCAGAGACAAGATATTACTGATTAGCATCAGCAGGCAGCATCGTTCATGTAAGCAACAGTCCCTCCATCAGTCAGGCTGTTGCAGTGTGTGCAAACACAATGATCATTAGTAGTACAGCATTTCTGTCTGCATCTAGTACCAAGGCAAAAGATCTTAGAGCTCAGATCCAGATTTCCAATTGGAGACCAGCTTCTACAATTTAGCTCTAATCACATGAGTCTAACAAATCTCCCATCACAAGGTTAGAAAAGGCAGCTTAGAGAGCTTGAGGGTGTGCTATCTGCATAGACATCTCTATAATCTACTCCTTCTTTTGAGATAACTACTGAAAGAGAGAAAAAGGAAGGTAAAATACACCTAAAAGATACTGAAACTAACGTAAAGAGACTACTGATGAAGTATTTGATAGAAACTTTCATTTTATACATATGAGATACTTGTTGGAAAACCATAAACAATTTATAAAGCAGTAATTACTGTGAGCTTGTAAGGCATTCTATCAAAATCTACTTAAAATTGTTTTTTATTAGACCATGTAGAAGCTGTCTTTGCCAGGGCCTTAAAATAAAAATGCACTGGAAGAGAGTCCATTAAAAAAAAATCTATTATTGAAGAGGTTTTTTTAAGCAATGTCTTTAATCTCATTCTCTTTCTACTCAGGAGGCATGCAGCTACATTTATTTTTACATTTTCCAGTCCTTGACATAGCATAAGGTCTGACCTCAGTAGCCTTTGTTGAAATCTTCCCTTGTATTATTCTTTATCCTACCATGCTGGCAAATAGGAATCTAGACCATATCAACATGCTGTCAGTATAGAGTTATTTCTCTCCAGTCTTTTCTTTTATCCAGTAAGAGTTTGATGCATGCTTGATATAAATCTAGGAAAATAGGACTGTTTGATACATGCTCAGAATAGCAGGAGTTTTACTGCTTTGTGCTTGCCAAAAGTGTTTCCTGGAACACTTGGTGTTAACTGGCAGAGATTTGATAAGGTGAATGGAGAATAGCTGTGGGTAACTAACAGGTCAACATAAGAATGCAACAGCCCATCACTGGCTATAGATTTTTGGCTACAGATTTTCAAAGCTAATAGAAATGAGCATATGGCTGTTACACCAGTGACAGATCTACTCCATTAAATACCTATTACAGGAATAAAGGGATGAGAGGGAGTGGTAAATGTCATGTGACTAGGATTGTGAGGTCTCTTCTGTTTTCCTAGGCAATCACAAACACATCTATTGGGATAAGGTTTTAAAGCAGTTTCCTAAATTTATGTAAACAATTCATGTGCTTCTCTGATCAAATTGGTGTCAGTGAATGCTTTGAGGGAAAGAAAAACAGCCAGTTTGAGAATACTTTTGTCATAGTTTATTCACTCTGTTTGAAAGAGGACACAAAAGAGAAAAAATTGTCACCATTAACATCTATGTTCAGCAGAACAAGGTCTATTCAGAGGGATGCCTGAATGGACATTCCAATAAGAATAGCACATTGGAAGAATAAAGGAAAACATAGGATTATAGCAAAAAAAAAAAAAAAAAAAAAAAAAAAAAAAAAAGGGATTTTATAAAAAAAAAAAAAAAAAAAAAAAAGCATAAAATAAGGGAGTTGGTACAGGATAAGAAAACTAGAGAGAGGCAGAGAAATAAATTTTTGGAGGGATAAAGGATAAATGACTTTTCAGCCTGCAGGACAGAAAGCAAACTCTTTCAGTATGGAAAATTCTGGGTTGAACAGTTGTATTATTTCAGAAAAATACTCAGCATTCACAGCTCTTTGTTAGAAATGTAATTACATACTTGGGCTTAGAAAAAGTGGTCTTGTCTGTCTGTTCCTATTCATTAGCTTTCTAGAACTTATTTTAGTAAGCATAGCAGTAACGCTTTGTTCTTGTTTTAAAAATGGTTTGGAAAAGGAAAATTGTTAGTGTGATGCAGGCTGCTGTTCAGCAACAAGATTCTCAGCATTTCATGACTTTTGTCAGGGCATTGTGATAGGACATTATCCATATGGTTTAGCTCTGATACATAGAGAAGTAATAAAGATGTTTTTCCCAATAAAATGAAAGATAAAGTGATCTAGGATCATTTCACACACTAATTCCCTATAAGCAATTGAGTCCCAGAGGATCTACTGAGCCCAATGAAACCAGAAGACCTCAGACTACTGTTGTTCTCTCATTGCAGCATTAAGATGTTCCTATCTCTTAATCCATCAGGAAAAATCCAACACAAAACTATAAAAGTAGCAAAGACTACATATTGACATCACATACTGCCTAGAAGCTTACAAACACTCAGTAAACATTTAATGAGGGCTTCTCTTTAAATTAGTTGGAAAGGACTTTTCACGGCTTTTTTGTATTCAGATTGCTTTCATGGTCTTTTGCTCTGCATATGTACACTATTTCTAAGTACATTTTTGTTTTGATTGATAAAACTTTAGAGAGTGCCTTGGAGAGAAATGCTGAATTATTATGTCTTGAATATAGATGGCTTTCATCCACTGCAGTACCTTTGTCATAGCCCAATACTTCAAAGCAAATCTTTGATAATGAGCTTTTTCTTTCTTTCTGCCTATACTTAATGCAATTTCTGCTGTTAAAATTATAGCCGACATGACTTCAAGAAATTATTTTCAAATCTCTACATTTTTTTCTTGTTTGATGTGAACATCTACTAAAAAGTTTTTATTCTATTTCCCTCTGATTATTCTTTTTTATAAAACTTTTACAGATGTGCTTTTTTAACTCACATTTTTTCTCTTTTTTTTTTTTTTTTCTCCTTCTAGTCTGCATCTGCACTATTTTCAGTCTTTAATTGTTTCTTTTAAGGAAGTAATACTGTTCCAATCTGATTTTAAGGATGACAACCTGCATTTGAATCTCATTTTTACAGTTTGGGTACTAGTTTTAAAAGCTTCTTTCTAAGTCACTGCCACGAAAGATGTAGGCTGAACTTTCCTATATCTAACATGAAGATTAAGATTCTCCTGAAACTTGGTGTGACCTTTTGTACTTTTGATGTGTCTTTATATTTCTGAGGTTAGCAAGCTTTATATCTCTATTCCAATAGGGGGCACAGATCTGTGAGAATTAGCAGGAGATTGAATAGGTTTATTCCTTTCTTTTGATTGTTCTTATGGAAACAGTAATCTTGGGATTTTTTTTGTGTGCTATATCCTATATTTCTTAGTCTTTTTCCTGCATTTTGAGAATGTGCTTTGTTCCACTCAGCCCTTCCTTATATTTTTTTCTTTGAGAAGTCAGAGCAATTTTTATGTTGTTCACACTCCTCTATTTTTTGACTACATAGGATAAAGTAATTCTAGCTCTCAACTAATTTATTTATTTATTTATTTAGCCACTGTGTTTTATTTATTGCAGCAGCCTTGCAGATTGTTCTTTTCCAAAAATCCACCAAAACTGAGTGCCCTAAATCTTTTGGACTCACACTCAGAGATTTTGCTCTGTTACAGTACAGTTGGTCTCAAACTATATTTTTAACAATGGCTTTTGCGTTTGCAATGTCTGAAATATCTGCAAATTTAATGATAAGTAATAAATCTCAGTCAAGCTCTGGCATTCACTGGGTGAATAAAAGATTGGCTAAGACCACCAGCAATGGAAGAGTTTGAAGAAGATGAAAGATTTTTGTTTTTTTTCTGACTATACTCCCAGAGAATGCTACTTTATTTTTCATGTTATATTCAAAACAAATTATGATTCAAAGTTTCTGTAAGATTTTCTGTAAGAAATATTAATATGTTCATCAGAAAAGTCTAAGTTGGCAGCATGTCTTCTTCTCTTTTCTTCTCTTTGAGGGATAAGTATTTGGGGCTTACTTTTTTTCTTTGGTAAGCATGTATAAAAAAGAAGAACCAAAATTATTCTCTTATAGAGTCAAAATCTCCATTCTATAATTTCCACTAACATTGTCAGCTCTTTCTGGGTCACATGGATGCTGCCTTGCCAATTGATAAATCCCGGGGAGATTGTTAGAATATAAATAGTACTTTTGCATGACAAATCTGATTTTTCTACTGAAAAGGAAAGATCATCTGGCCAGAGCTTGTCTGATTTGATCTGAAGAACTAAGCAAGATGACTTAGAGGTTGGAATTTTCAAAAGAGGAGTTTTCAAAAAATACAAATTGATCCAGAAAACTACTGATGCAACGCCAGAGTACAATTTGCGTGTAGTGCACTATGGTGTAACAAGTGAAGCTGTGGGGGGGGACTCTTCTACTCTTGGGAGAAATGCTTCTGTAATCAGAAGTAAAAGTGTCCATGATTCACACTGAAGTCTGCTTTTCTTAAGCAAAATGATTGACATGAATAATTTTGATGCAGACCTGAGAGCTAAGGTTTCCTCTGCAGTAGATGCAATAACTCTGCTTTGATGCTAAATTCTTCAGTTTAGCATCTTCCATCTGAAATCTTCAACAAAATATTAATAAATTAATAATCACTACAACCTGTCATTAAGAACTACACTTGTTACTATTTTACAGCAGAGAACAGTATGGTACAGATGAGATGCATCCAAAAATTCAAATACAGCATACAGCAAAGCAGGACTAAATTGTGAACTTCTTTAGTCTTTGTACATTAAGCAGATTTCTAATAGAAATATGTTCTGCTCTTTATGCTTGATACTGTTGTTGCACTTCTTGCATTTCCTAATATTCAAATGGTAGTTCTTTCAAAAACTTCTCCAAAATGGCTCATTTATGTTCATTTTTCTTTATTTGTAAATAATGAAATAGTAATTTCATTAAATGGTGGAAGTATTATAGAAATTCTGTTCGTTACTCTTGACATCGTGTATTTTAATCTCTGTAATATTAAGGGGAAACAGGGTAGAAAAAGTCTAAGTCTTTCCTGATGAAAATCAAACATATTTTACTGCAAGGAGAAACATCCAGTAAACAGCTGCTAGTTCAGAAAATACAAAATAAATAATTTTACTTGGCTGTGTAAGTATCAGAAGTATGCTTTTGTTTGTTTTTTTCTTTAGTTATAAAAAAATTAATCCATTGAATCTCCATATTCCAAACTATTAAACAAAGTTCCATTGTAAATCAAACATTTCCTGAGTCACTCTTTCAAATGTGTTTTTTTTTTTTCTCTGTGTGGAGGTTGTACCCATTTCCAGTACTGTCATTTTGATAAATGTTCACTCTGTGCCCACAATCATGACTACTTTTCTGCTTGCAGCATCTACATAGACCAATTCTCAGCTCCACTATCTTCCTTCAACTGTTCGTCAACATCTTGAAAAACAAATCATACCTGACCTGTAATTGTTAGATGTAGTTAAATAATGTTGGAATCCTGGATATGATTTTTACTCTGTGATAAGAACTCATTAGTTACATAGGTCTTAACTTTCTCTAGTTTTTTGTTTTTGTTTGTTTGTTTTGTTTTTGTTTGTTTGTTTTTTGTGTTCTTCCTCACTTCCATGTTGGGCTAAAATCAGAAAGAAATATAGTAAAGATATCACAATAGGCAGAAATAATTACATACATACAGAAATATTCTGTATTCAAATACAGATAAAGCCAGTCCAATCCCAAAGCAAGTGACAGATAGAAGACCATCTTTCAGTCTATGTGAGTGTCATGAGATTTAAGACAAAGTTTTGTTAATCATATGTAACTCAATGCCCTGATGCTGAAATATTCTCTCTCCCTCTCTCTTCTTAAAATGTTCAACTTTGATCTCTGTCTCTAATCATTTTTTCCTATTTATCTTCATCACTAAAGCCTTTGGAAACAACATGGTTTACAGCATTAACTCATAGTCTCTTTCAAATTCAGAAAGCCTTCCCACTAGCATGGGTTTTGTCTAATTTTTAGTCTGAACAATTTGTAGGAAAATTTCAAGCATTCTCTTTACACTGTTTCCATCTCGTAATTTCTCTTGGTAATTTTTTTTTTTTTTTCATGCTACACACTAAATGCAGTTTTTAAAATCTTATCTTCTTCTGGTCTGAATCCATTCCCATATCTTTCAAAGTTCCTCTAGTCTCTCATTAGGTAAGCACCTTTTTTCTTTTTTTTTTTATCTAACAGACATACACCACACTTTGTTGCTTAGTTTACATTTTTCTTGTACTTGAAGAGCAATTCACAAAACTTTTTTCTGCTCCTGCCCTCTCTCACTCTTATTTGCATTTAGCATGTGTTTTTCCTATCCTCTTGGAAAATATCCATGGAGTAGAAAAGGACATATTTTCATGTGCATGGTAGTGTGATGACCAGAGGTCATTGCATAACAGCAGCATTTACAGACACTAGTACATGCAATAGCAGTATGATAGAACATCTATTACCAAAAAGAAACTGGAAATGGTTAACTGTGACAGATTCTTTCTCTTCCCTTGCAGAATTTGTGCCTCTCTTTTGAAAAGAAATACCCTTTTTCTCCACTGGTATCTGTCGAATAATACTCTCCAGGCTAAACTGTCATTTAGTCCTTTTAATGAATACAATCTTTAATATATATACTTTTTGTCATTTAGCATATTTGAATGTACAGGATTTAAGCATAAAACTCACATCAGCTGCATTTTACATTTTTGCTCTTCATGAAGTGGCTGAATGAGTTTGAGCTCACTACTAGTGTTTTTTTTTTTTTATATAATTTGGGGCACATTTTTAATTGATCCCTAAAGGATTGTTCCAAAAGCCCTTCCTTTTTCCCAAGTGCCAATAACACGGTGACAAATCATACTGTTCACTTGCTTGTTTCCATCGCTGACAAAAAATGTACTTCATAATTTATTCATCACCTCTGGTTGCTGACTTCTAATTAACAATCATCATTCTAAATAAACATAGTAATATTTTAAGTAGCAATGAAAGTTATTATTATTATTATTAAGCAATTACTGATAAGCCTTTATAAGTCATGTTCATGTAAATTGTTGTTATGAGCTGTTTCATCAGAAGACGTGATAAGATGCTTGACAAAATTTTGTAGTACGACTGTTGGAAGTTTAAGTAAATAAAAAGCTCTGTGCAACTTCTCAACTTCAGTTCATTGAAACTGTATCACTGGGAACCAGATGAAAGAGGTCAGGGAAAAACATTGGAGTGCATTGGTCCAGGAGTGAGAAGATAAGATGCAATCCACTCCCTGTTACCTAACCTGCACTGAATCTTGAGATGTTTTGTTCTTCTGCTTCAGATATTACTATCTGTGTAGAGAATATATCCATACATCTCTTCCTCCTTTTTGAGTTCCTCAAATAAGTTTTGTGAAAGCTTCTTTGAATACAATAGAAAAGACATAACTGGGAGAAAAGATAAATATACATTTTCAACATCTAACGTGTTTCAAAGTACCTCCAAATAATAAATAGAAAGAAAGAAATTGAAACTAGGCTAGCGAACACGTCTTTACCATGCAGGAAAATTTGATTACTGTTTGACGCATGTAAATGCAAATATTTTCCCCTAATGTGCCTGTATTTTTGTCATTATATTCCATCCCCATATTCCGCTCCAGATAAACAATGTAACGGGATGTCAATATAGGCATCACATTGTCTAAGTCTTTGAATGATCAGAAAAATTAGCATTAGAAAGTAAACACATGTGCATTTCTTATACCACAAGTCTGACTACCAAATATTTTCTGAGTCACATAATCATTCAGCCTCACAATACCTGTTGCTTTTTGACATGACCTACTGAGTACTTGAGTTTTCTCTACGCCCTGCAATTATTTCTCTCTCTCTCTCTCTGTCTTTCATTTTTTTTTTTTTTTCTAAAGATTACTGGAGTAGTTCTATCACTAACAAAATCAATCTTAGAACCTGGTTTGCCACACTCCTAAGGGAGTACATTGGCTTTCAGATGTTTGGAGACATTTCATTTAATTCTGTCTCAAAATACAGCATGGTCTACAATCAGTTTCCAACTGATCAAAGACTTGAATTGCCAAAAACATCCTTTCTGGAGCATGAAATACAAAATTTAATCCAATATCTTTTCTCTCTGTAAAAAAAAAAGTAAGATTATTTCTCCCTATTACTATAAATATAGATGTATTTACTATATTCACGGCTAAGACAGTGAACTGTAGAAAATGAAATTCAACTTAAGTTTTAAACATTTCAGTTTTAGTAAGAGAAAAGCTACTTGATTGAAAATAAATAAATAAATTTATTGTACTGATTTTAGCATCATTCTATCAAAAGCCCTATTTTTTCTTTTTTTTTTTTTTCCTATGTACTCTGCTTGGAAGCACTTTGAATATAGACTGAACTCAGTTAATGGGGGGTCATTTATCAGTTCTATTGTTAGGTCTGGAAGTTACGTATAAGATAAAAAGTATCTTTAGACTTTTTAATCTGGACGTCCCAAATCTATAGAAGTGAACTTGTAATTTATACTATGCAACATGCAGTTCAGTCTTAGATTCTTGGTGACAAACATGTAGAGGAAAAACATTAAAATACAATTTCTTGAACATTCTTTTTATACAGAGAATGAGAATGGCCTGGAAAAACATCATTATTGAAGACAAGTTAGTAACATTTCATAGTTAATTTCAAATAATTTTAGTATCCTTCTGTTGATTCTCAGTCTTGAATATAGTCACAGATCCCCTCTGATGCACTCTGAAGAACAGATCCACTGAAATAAATAAAAGGTGCAGAGAATATGAGTCTTATAAATTATTGCTATCTCTCTGTCATTTGCTATTTATTTATTTATATATTTGTTTGTTTATTATAGATAACAAAACCTGAATCAGAAATACTTTCATGCTATAGAAAAACACTTCATGGAAAGCATGTTTTTAATCATTATGGGGAACATGATAAATGATCTTTCCTTTGACAGTTATAACTGGGGCTTTGCTTTGCTGCTCTGTAAGCTTTTAGTTTCTAGAACCAGAGAAATTGAGCTAACAATCAAAATTTATCAGGAAGTGAAATAAATCAGGAATTATTTTAAGTGTCACTTGTTTCAGGTATCATGGCGAAACTCAGTTTTAACCTATAGTCAGTGTTGCTAATGATACTGCTTTATTTTCACTAAAATTATCTTAAAATTAATTATTTTGCATTCATAGAAAAATAATTGATATGTGGTGTGGAAATGAACCTCCTAAAATTCATAGCTGAGGCACAGATAGGCAGCATGACCTAATAGCAGTAAAATGAGATAAAGCAATGAGATTTGCATTAAAATAAAATTTTAATTTGAATTTACAATTCAAAAACACTTGTGAACAAATTGGAGAAGACTTTGAAGATGATCAGAATGCTGAAGAACCTGCGCTATGAGGAAAGAGTTGGGTCCTTTCACCCTGGAGAAGAGAAGGCTCCTGGAGAATCTTATTATAATTTGCCAGTAGGTAATTGGTGGCTGAGAGGACAGCAATTCTCACTGCAAAAGGAGTCACATAGAGAAGGTAAAGAGCAATGGGTACGAGCTTTACCAGGAGATGTTTTGTCTTGATTTTAGAAAGAAACATTTTAAATTAAGAATCAATAACTTAAACAACCTCCTGAGAGACATTGTTGAGTACATGTCACTTTTTCAGTTTTCAAAGATAAGTTTTCAAAGATAAGGCGGATAAGGAATTAATTGGATAATTGCAGCCTTTATATCAAGGTGGAGGCCGGTGACAAGTGGTGTCCCCAGAGGGTCCATCTTGGCATTGGTGCTCTTTAGCATCTTTATCACTGATAAAAAATGGGCTTAAATGCAGCCTCAGCAAGTTTGCAGATGACATCAAGCAGAGATGTACAGTTACTACAGCAGAAGGAAGGGATGCCATCCAAAGGGACCTTGACAAACTTAAAAAGTGGATCCATGTAAACCTAAAGAGGCTCAAAAAAGCCAAGTACAAAGTGTTGCAATTGGGTTGGGAAAATCCCAGATACATATACAGACTGGGAGTAGAACTTACTGAGTAGAACTCACTGAGTAAAACGGTTCTGTGGAGGACTTGGGGATCCAGTTGGATGAAAACCTAGACATGAGACAGCAGTATGCTCCTGCGGCTCAGAAGGCCAAATGTATCCTGGGCTGCACCAGAAGAGGAGTGGCCAGCAGGAATAGGGAGATGATTGTCCCACTCCACTCTGCACTTGTGAGGCCCCATCTGGAGCACTGTACCCAGGCCTGGGGCTTGCAATACAGGGTTTATACTGAGATTTTTGAGAAAGTCAAGAAAAGAGCCATGAGGATGATCAGAGAGCTAGAGAACCTAGAGAGATAGGCTGAGGAATCCGAGCTTGTTCAGCCTGAAAAAGAGAAGGCTCCAGAAAGACCTTATTGCAGCCTTCCAGTGTTTAAAGAGAGATTATAAACAGGAGGGTAATCAAGTTTTTACATGGGTAGATAGTGAGAGGAAAAGAAGGAATAGTTTTAAATTGAAGGAGAGGAAATTTGGGTAAGATGTATGGCAAGTTTTTTACAAAAAAACTTGTGAGGTGTTGGAACAGGCTATCCAGAGAAGCTGTGTATATCCCAGCTCTGGAGGTATTAAAGGCCATGCTGGGCAACCTCATATAGTGCTTAATCTAGCAGGTGGCAGCCCTGCCTATGTCAGGGGGGATGAAACAAGGTTATCTTCCATCCCAAGCCACTCTAATGCAATTGACCAAGGGGTTAGATAACCTCACCTTGACTCCCTTTTCCCATGGGAGGTTTGTGCTGATGATCTTTCAAGGTCCATTTCAACCTATTACATGATTTCACAAAATTTGCAATTTGTTCTCAGGTGCTTGATTCTATGCAGTGGTTTCAGAACACAGCCTTTACAGGAGCTGATGCCTTCTAGATATCAGAGCTCCTGGGAACCAGCAGCCTGGGGAAGCAGGGAGCCTTGTGGGAGACGAAATTGAGTAAGGGAATTAAATACTTGATTTACTGAATTACAGTACTGTTTCAATAGAAATAATTATTTCTGCTCTATCGCAGTTCTTAAAAAAATCTACCCAAAACATTATTAAATAATGAGATTTTGAAGATAACATTACCTATAAAAGCTTGACCTTTCATTAGTTGCACGAAGAGGCAGTAGAAACATCTCCAAAGCTGAGTTCTAAGTTCATTTTTAATGACAAGTGAAATAATGGATTCCTTAATCTCACTTAGGCCCTGTTTTAGCACTGCAAGTGGTTCAATAAATATGCTTAATCTGTCCTAAGTCACAAGTTTTAAAAGTACAGCACAGTGTATTCATTAAGAAAGTTTTCTTTTGACACTTCTTGTATCTTTGTAAAATATTTCTGAACAGATCTGTATAACTAGAATCTATTTTTTTTCAGATCTTTTTTGTTGAACCATATTATGCATTAATCTATCTGGCATGAACAACAGCACTGTTAACTTCTTTGCAGAGCAGTAAACAGTGATTTGTTGTTTTACCCACCTCAAAAGCATATGCGAAAGAAACAGTGATGTGAAATGTAGAAAAGTATGGTTAACAACTTAATAATCAGGATGTCAACATCCCATATCATAGAAATTGGATTGCACTATTACAATGTAGAATGTAACTACACAATTTAAGATAACTTCAGCATAATTTCTGACATTGTGAATTTTTCTCCATCAAAACAGAACTCCAACCATCCTTGTCAAGATTACATACAAACAAGTGTGTTGAAGCACGTCTACTTTTCCCTTGCCAGTAGATACCTGAATTATGGATTTTTGTCAGTTAGCATGCCCAATCTAGTCATGCATAATGTTTGTGTTAAGGTGTTGATTTGGGTTTGTAAAACCTAGCTCTGCATAAAAT
Source organism: Centrocercus urophasianus (assembly GCF_019232065.1). Classification (NCBI taxonomy): domain Eukaryota; kingdom Metazoa; phylum Chordata; class Aves; order Galliformes; family Phasianidae; genus Centrocercus; species Centrocercus urophasianus. The sequence continues at coordinate 41,860,352 of NW_024884253.1, forward strand.
AATTCTAACTGTGGCCATGCTGAGATAGAGAAAAGCAACATGAAGTTATCTGTAGGCATAAATATGAGTTCTAATGAAAGACCATTTAGTACTAATAAAAAGAGTGACATTCTTTTTACTCTAACTTGAAACAAAGCTACTTAGTTACAAGAGAAAACACATCAATTATTGATGTATGAATATTCTTATTTTTAAAGTAGAATTATTTCCTATTCATTAGCATTTATCCAAAAGTCATTAATTTTAATATGCATTTGGGTGGTGGTATTTGAATTGTAAATAATTCTGCGTTCTCCACAATTTAACCACATTTTGCATATTCATGAAACAATTTAGTCGAAAGATGTAGCAGGGCATGCATCGCTTTGGGACATAGTCACATTAGGTAATTATGTGGTACTGTGCCGCCTATGGCATCACCTACTTCATTTAGCACCCAACAATGTGAAAGAACCCATGCACCAGTGTCTCATGTAATTGAGATGAAGAGACCCCAGTGAAAGCACTTAAAGAACATATTCAAGTTAATAAATTCACATATGTTAATATAATCTTTATGCAAAATAATCAATCATAGAGATACATAAGTAAAACCATGACCAGAAAACACTGAATATCTTCGTTTCAGTATTTTATTTTTCTCTGTGCTGAGATACTAATTTCTATATTCTACACAATTTATTTGTTGTGTAAATGATTAATATCTAGAATGGTAGGTGGATCTTTAAAAATATCTGACAATGAAATAAAAACATTACACGACTTAAAAATCGTATGAGGAAGAACGTGGAGGACAAATTGTTTCATGAACATATCACGTAGTATTGCAAAAGAGTTGCATTATGTCCAGATAAATGTAAAGAACAAGGCAACAGACATATTTAATGCTTCCAAAATTAATAACAGTTCTAAGTATGATGGTTAGACAAAGGAGAGTCAACTCAGAAGGAAGCAAGCTCTCATAAAAAAAGTCTGAAAAGTCAAAAACGTCTCATCAATGTTATGAAAAAGCACCCAAGTTTTGAGCTTCTAGTGGACTTGCAAGGCAAGTAAGCCATGTACAAGATGTAATGATACATCAGGAAGTGTTTTCCCATATCATCTAGATGATCCCCACAATGGCAAATGTGGCCAGCCAAGTAGAGCCCATCACTGATTAGGGCTCTTAATGTGTTAGTTAGCAACAATTTAGTACTGAGCACTATGGTCTTGCTAAATGTTATGATTATTTCCTAGCAATCCTCAATGTTCCTGTTTATTTCTATTGTCTAATCAAAGCTAAAATTTCAATAACAACCTGCAGTAAATTAAATGAAGATTTAAAAGTACTGTCTCTAAAAAAGGTCCATGACAATGCACAAAGTAACAAAAAATACAGAAATATTTCCTTTAGAACAGCATTTCTGTTTATTTCTTCACTCTAGACTTGGTTAATGTTACATGTTTTTTTATGATAATTTTGTTATGTTATAAGGGCTGCTCAGACAGTATGGCTCCTATTTTATTATGTTGGATGACAACATCAGAGGCAGATGTTAGTGATATGCCAGTAAAGGTTAAATTTTCCCTCCAAAAATCTGTTACATTTTGTTGTTCTGTGACAAACGTCAGCAGAGGAGTGGTGTGCTTAATTCATGTCTGACATGGAAATTCATATGAAGCAAAGGTCTGCCATTGAATTCCTCCATACAGAAAAAATGGATCCCACTAACATCTCTGATGCTTGTTGAACAGTTATGAAGACCAACCAGTGAAAGCAAGCACAGTGAAGGGGTGGGTGGTGTGTTTCAGCAGGGAGAACAAGAGTGGGTAAGCTGCTGTGAAGACCATGTTCAAAGCTTTGTTCCCATCTGTTACCTTTCTGTTTCTTCCCGTTTCTAGGGAATCAAGCATAACCTTCTTTCCTTGCTTTCAAAGCCCCTCACAGCTTTGTCATATTAGCACCTTTCACTCATTACTAACTCCTACTTCTGTTTATGCCTGATCCTGTGTCATATTTCAAGTAAGTACTTACAGGCAGTATTTCTCACATTTGGGAAACTGCATCTTGAGCAGTAAATGGGCTGACTACTTTTCAGCTTTCGAGGTTCTTTCTCCTCAATGCAAAGGCCAATAAAAATCCTGAGAAAATCTCTCTTGCTGAGATGGCAGTGAAGCTTCCGAATAAGTTTTATGTTCTCTTTGTCTCTCTTGTTCTGCATGTGCTCCTCAGTTAACATTTAGTCTGTGTTCTTTTTGGGTGAGGTCTGTGCAGTTTTTACACTTTGCCTATCTAAGAGAAGTGCTAGTCAGTGCTTCTGTGCACTATGATGACAGAAGAAGGTAATTGTAAGAGGGAAGTTAATGAGTAATCCATCTCAAATAAGAATTTAACATAATTTATAACCAATTTTCTGAAGTCTTGGAGATACACAGCTATTTGCACAAATCAACTGATTCCTGAATAACAATAAACAATATGAACATTCAGTTCACAGTCAGATTAATTCATTGTGTTTAATCCAAAATCAGTATTTTCAATCAGCCTCCCTTTTCCTCCTAATTTTTAATGTATAAATGGCGCATCAGTTAAAAAGCACAGATTCTAAACAAATAGATAAAAGTTGGATAAAACCAAGCAAATGTAGGATTATTTTTTAAAGTTTGATTGAGATTGAGACACCAAATCTTTGAGTGATGATTTTCTTTTAGTAGTACTGCCCATGATAAGGCTTTATGTATAAATTGAGAAATAATTAAATTTTTACCATTGTAGCCATAGAGGTCTGGTAATAACCAATAAAATACAAGACAGAGAAAGCCTAATTAAGTAAGATGCTAGATTTAAGTTTATGTTTTCCGAGGAGTAATTAGCAATACTAAAGTTAAGTAAATACTATAAAATTATTCCCAGGTGTATTTATTCACATTATTAGTGAATTTTGCTTTGAAGATGTATGTTTGCTTTCTGTTTGCTTTCTGTCTGTATTCATTTAATTGAGCTCTAGCATAAAAAATACTAATGAAAATGAGTTTAATGGTAATATTTACCTCAATAAAAAACAGTAAATATATCAATTGCAACCTAACAAAATAGCAATGAAACTAAAGAATGAAGTAAAAGCAATATAGATGGAAAAATGTAACTGAAAAATTTTAGAAATGTTAGTAAAAAGAAAAAGGTTTCATTATTATTTGTGAAATTCAGCAAATATTATAGAAATAATATCAGAATAAAAGAATACTATACAGAACTAAGAGCTATATATAAATAGTGCTATACTGAATTTTTTTTTAATAAAACACTGTCTATATATATAATAATTTAATGATTATTTTCCTCTAATCCCTAGAAACCTTTAGAAATACATTTTCTCAGACAGTAGAAACACAATTATTTTATGAACACATTCATTTTGTAGGAGCAAAGAGACAGAAACAGATTTATGTATATTATTTAAGTATATTATTTCACCAAAGAGAGAATGTAAACAAAATAATGGTATACAAGAAATATTCCCAACGTTGTTAAGTAGTTAAAGAAGCTCTTACTTTTTATCTGGTTGATGGAATTGTGGCTCAGAAATATACTATGAATGTGTGTATTTAATTAAAAACACTGTGTTTCTGTAGTATGTAAACACCATCATTACATATTTGCTGTGAGATGAATAGCAAACCTTTTAATGAGATCTTGGTTTTCTTTAAAGTGTACATGGTTTATCTCTAGCCCTTATTTTCATTCATACTCTCAGCAGTGGAGAATTCACACAAAGATCAGATTCAAATCTCCAAATGTATAATGGTATAGAAACAGCTCTACCCTAAAGATACATCTGTAATTCCGTAGTGTAAGGGCTTTGCTCCTCTACTGCACACTCCTCAAGTAAGCATTTCTGTTTCTAAGTTCTTTCTGAAAAATTCCTCACCTCTAACCTTGAAATTCAGTGCAAAGTAGTACAGCTTTTCTGTGTAAAAAAAAGACTGGATTTTTAATAAATATATATATATATATAAAGTAAATTTTAAAAAAATCGTTATATCTTCAGCAGTTTTCATTTGAAGCACTTACAGTTTATTAAGAATAAAATTACTATCAAAAGTCATATGTTTAAGACACTGATATATTAAGGAAAAATCAAATGCATCTTCTATACAAAAATCCACTTAACAGAAGTATTAGTATTACACGTTCTGCTTACAGATGCAATTTGCATAAAAGTATTTTACCTCCTCCTAGAATTCAGAGACAGTAGGAAGTCTGACTTACGTATTTGTAGAAAACTTATCTTAAATAATAATAATTTCAAAGAATTAACTTGTTGAAGAATGACAGCTTTCTGTTGCTACATTTGGTATTCAGCAAGCAGTCATTCAGTCACAGCTGCCAATGCTGACTGATAAATGTTCAAAAGAGCCTAGAAGAATATTGACAAACCCTCAACTTGTGTGTAGTATGGAGATAAGGATACCAAAATTATATTTACTTATGCTCCTAGTGTAGCATGAAGCTTCACAAAATAGTTAAGCTAGTTAGTTTTTTTCTACTTGTGTGTGGGTTGTTTTTTTTTTTTTTTTTTTTTTTTGTTTTTTAAATTTACTGCTATGTACTGTGAGTTTCAACTAGTGCTCAGTGATTCAGTGCTGGATAAAATTACTAATCTCCAAGAGGGTGGATGGAGACTGAAGAAAGAAAACAAACTACCAACAAGAGTTTTCCACCTCAAGAACCAATCCCCATCCTCTATTAAAAACAAAAAGGGGAGGGTGGTAAAAGAAATAACAAATGTGCAAGGACAAGATGAAGTATTTTCTCAGTAATTTCTATCTAGGGCTGATCAGCAGGAATTTAGATCCTGTTGTGTTTATCTAAAACATCCACATAGATTAAAAATTCTATTTTACTCTCTTGACATGTGGAAAAAAGAAAGTTAATGATTTCTTTAATAAATTATAGGAGCCTTTAAATTAAGGCCACATCAAGTTGTAATGAATTATTCCACAGTTTGTTGGACTTACAGTTTTAAACTTTTAAATTAGTGTGCGTGAGTTTTTCTCTTACCAGTTCCGTATTCTAATTTAAATGGAAATTGCACAAGAAGCTCTTCATCTAATTCATTTCTATGTATATATTTTGCCTCCTGGATATGGTTAAAGACAAAGACCTGCAGCAGAAATTGACAAACACTAAAGCCACATGTTACAAAGATTTATAGATAATCTTTTCATTTAATGTTCTTCAATGAACTTTTTAGTTCTCTGCCATTTAAAGAAGCAAGTATTATCACCTCCCCCCACCCCCCGCATTTGTCAATTCAGCAAAACAGAATTCACTTTTGTAGAACTTTAGAGTAAATACAACAAATTTCACAATCTATTGAAAAATAACATTTGGCTGTTGAAACGATGGGTCAAGAACTTGGGCCGTAAGGTTGTGACAGTCTAGAGGAGATCTAGAGAGTGCGTGTCAAATAGATTGACAGTGCTCTTTTTGGTGATGCCCAAAGAAAGGACAAGGACAATACTCTGAATATCTACCTATCCCTTTATTTTAAGCTAGTAAAAATAAATGCAAATTATACAAGAATGAGAAACTGGCCAAGTTTAACGCTATTTAATTGCTTTCCAGATACTTCTCTTTGCATACATATAGTTTATTCTTGATATTTTGAAAAGTATTTCAAAGCATTGGTTCATATATTATTTAGTACTATAGCTCAGGAATACATCAACGTATATTCAATACACTTAGATGGGTTTTATCTTCATGATTCTTTTAATTTCAATGCAGGTAGTTAAGCTGATTGTGCTGATGCTTTGTCTGACAGATATTCTTCAATTCTGTTCCAGATTTCTCAAAGAGTGGAGAAAAGTAAATAGGAGACTACATTATTTCACTACAGTTAGTAAGCAGAAGCTTGTGTTCCTACAACAACGAACAATTACTGAAGGCAGATTGCTTTTTTATTGTTCCAAAAATCTGGCACTTGAGTACCCTTTTTCTACAAACAGTCTTCAAGTTTAGAAAACTATGTCAGACAATGTTAGCTGAAATGATAAAAAGCTCAGAAATTGTTGGCACCATCTGTTACCCCAAAAGATCTAATGTCACAGACAGAGTAAGCACACTGACTTGCCAAAATGCACATAACTCAAAATGGTAAATCCTATGGCTTTCTGATCAGTTTGAAGGCTCATGCTGCTGTTCACAAGTGAACTGTGCCTGCTTTAAGCTAAGGAGCTGTTAGATGGAATCATCTTTTTTTCTTTTTTTTTTTTTTTTTTTTTAATTGGATGCTTACAATTGGACTTTTATTACTTGGAGGTACCTGCTTCCTTCAACTGGACCTTCCTGAAACTATATACTGCTGTAAATTATAACTATGTGAAAAGTTTAAAAAAAAATGTACAAGCTTAATACATTTAAGATGCTAGTGAATTTAAACGTGCAATTAAAGACAATATAGTCCAGCACAATAACTGAATAAAAGTGCTGTTTCTCATTTTATCCAGAAATGAAGATATGTAGACCTTTGCTGCATAAAAAACACATGGGCTGGCCTATAATTAATTATCTCTGGAGCTTAAAGTGGCCTGGTAGAAAATATATGTGAATATGTATATATATATATATAACATATGGATTATTCTGCAGAGCTAAGTAACCCCTCAAATTTGTCCACTGTCATTTTTGTATTTATACCCGCTTCGTAACTATAACATTTTCAAAGCCTGGAATTAAAAAACAAAAGAAAAACAAACATAATATGGAAACGTAGAGGGATAAATTCTGAACAATCTCCCTCTTGTTCTTCCTCTTCCCTCCCTTGGGAATGATCCCCACCAGCTCTTTGAGTTCATTTCAGTAGTTCTTTCTATTCAGAACCTCTAGACTGAATGCCTTAATCAATCTCCTGCCAATATGGATTTCTCCTCTGTACAGAAATACAACTAAGAAGTCCTGGAACTAACAAAAAAAAAAAGCTAATAAAGGGAGAGAAAATTTCACAAAAAGGATAGAATAAGACTGCCATGCTTGCTTGCTCACCACCATCTGACAGATTTTCTTAATTTCTTACATATAATCCATAAATAACTGAATTATTTGACTAGATTAGAATAAATAATTAAGACTTAGAGTCAGCATAACTAGCAATCATAATCTGGAAACAAAATCACAGATCACAGAATGGCCAGGGTTGAAAGGGACCTCGAGGATCATGAATCTCCAAACCCCCTGCCACATGCAGGGCCACCAATCTCCCCATGTAATACCAGACCAGGCTGCCCAGAGTGCCATCCAATCTGGCCTTGAACACCTCCAGGGACAGGGCATCCACAGCCTCTCTGGGCAGCCTGTTCCAGCACCTCACCACTCTCTCTGTAAAGAACTTCCCCCTGACATCCAACCTTAATCTTCCCTCCCTCAATTTAAAACCATTTCCCTTTGTCCTGCTGTTATCTGCCCTTTCAAAGAGTTTACTCCCCTCCTGTTTGTAGGCTCCCTTTAGGTACCGGAAGGCTGCAGTGAGGTCACCCCGCAGCCATCTTTTCTTTTTTATCACAGTATGATAGATAAGTGTATCTACCAAGTGCTCAGAAATACATACATGCAAATATGTATGTTCTCTAATACCTAATTATTATCATAATGATCTATAATAAAATATTCATATTGCATTCCAAAGTAAGAACCATCATGCATCAAAATGCAGAAGTATTCAAAATGACTTTTAATTATTCAGCTTGGTCCTAACCAGCACATATTAATTTTTCAGTCTACTCTTTCTTGAAGTAGTAAAGTACATGCTTGTATTACCCAAAACTATTTCAGTAGTTATGAAAGTTAATCTTATTATAAATGGGCAAAATGGATGACAGTAGGAGTGAAAATAATTTCAGAAGCCAGCAAATCATTGCAGTTCTCAAGAAAGTAAATCTTGCCAAGAAAAAAGACTTATACACTCGAACAGCCCAACGGGGGAGTAAGTACTATGTTAAAAGCACATAATTTTCTTATAAATCCATCAATCTCCAGCAGATTTATATAATGAATTACATGACATAAACATCAGGGTGGAGGCCTGACTACAGTTTGTGCTCTGTTGATCTCCAAAGGTTCAGATGTTGCTTATGGTTCAATGAAGCATCTAAAAGAAATAATGCCTAATAAAAGCTTTTGTGAATTATGATAGCAGTTTGAGAGTGCCTGAGTTTATTCTTCCTTTCCAATAAGCTTTGTATTGTTAATTTCTCCAAATGAACGTTTTTTCCTAAATTAGCCATTCTTCATCTCTCTGCATAATGCAACTGCAGCTTTTTTAAACATATTTTTTCTAAACAAGGAAGCCCAACCAAAATCCTACTGTTTTTATTTAGACACAAGGCAAAGTCAAGAAAGCCTGTACAGATTCACGACAAGGATGAACATGGTCAGTTTGTCTAAAACGAGTATGATGTAACAGCTGTATATCTTCATTTTGCCATTGCATTTCATGTAAAAAAAAAAAAAAAAATGACAGCCAGCAACTGAAGAACAGTTATCACCTGTTTATTCATCAGAGAGTGTCAAATTGAGCCATGTTTACTTGGATAAATCCAAGTTTAGCCCAGCCTGTCAGCGTACGATGAGTATATTTCTCATTGCATTCTTCCTTTGCAAAGCAGAGAGGATAGATTTCAGACTGATAAATGAAATTTTCACTGTTTTCCGGTAGAAATTCACTAAGAAAATCATCCTGGATTCTTTACGAGGAAAGAGTAGAGATCTGCAGAACAATAGACACACGTCACTATTAGCTAAGCTTTATATGTCTGTATTTGAAATAGAGAAATTGAGAAAATGGCATTACAAGCCATGCTTTGCTTTGTATATTGGACAACATTTATTATTTCCATTCTGGAAATACTGTTTTGGGTAGAGTTATTTGTTGGCAAAGGCTCTCTCTGCAAATGGATTGATTTGTGAAGTCTCTTTGCCTCATGATTTTGGATAATTCAAAAGCAAAATGTGGTATGGACAACGGTACTTTACCAAAATATGAAACATAATGGACAATAATGACAATGGAAACAAAAGTTAAAAGGCATCTCCAAATAAATCTAGCAATTCATCAGTCTTGGAATCTTATCTCATATTTCCTATTTCATCCCACTCCAAAGGATTGGTACAAAATAAATGCTGTTGTAAATTACAGAAATTAAAAGAATATATTTACACTTTTAGTGAAATATTACCTGTTTGTTAGACAAAATGTTACCTGCTCTCTCCGGCTCATCTTTGTGATTATAGAGCCTAAAATGCAAAAGATTTACCTGCTGCATCAGGGGAGATCAAAGCCAACATTTTTGTTCCTATCCTTGACTCTGAAATAGAGGTATAGGTAAGACATTCAGCTGGGGGCACATATCTGTCTTCATCTGCCTAGAAGAATCATTTGTTAGTAAACTTTTTAAACTGATATTGCAATTATAACTTGAAAAGTTATGCCAAACTTAGAACTTAAGTAATTGTTGTTGTAAAATATAATTATGTATGTGAAGGATGTAAAAAAGATCTATTATACAGAAAAAGAAAGGAAAAAAACACAACCAGTACAGCTAAAATTTTGTAACATATTTTGTAAATATTAAGATAAAATTTTTCACGTAAGAGATACGGAGAATTTTCTCTTAGGACAGAAAAACTTTGCAAGAGGGAGATACTATAGGAAAAACAATAATTGTATTATCTTCTTATGCATAGGCTTTATGCTGAACTGCGAAATGAATCGTTTTATCCATGTACTTGAGCTGCATTCACCAAACATCTGACACTGAATGCTTATACACTGAATAATTACACTTAACTAACTTAACAGAGGAGAGACATTCATACAAGAATTAATTATTTAATGTTTGTATTCACCTTGAAAATGTAAAGCATTTCTCCTTTACAGTTGCTAGTTACTCCAGGCACTTAGAAGATTTCCTTCAGAAAAGATGTGGGTGTGAGAAGGAAAGCAACAAAATGAAATAAATTATTCAGCAAATGTGATAGCAATACAATTATTTTACTATTTGTGGTTATTCTGTAGGCAGTTTTATGCTTATTTTAGAATTTAAAAACAAGTGCAGCTACAGCATTAAGAACTATGAATTTAATTTTTACAGCATTAAGAACTCCATTTAGTTAAAAAGTGTGGCACTAAGTTCTGTCATGTAAAATTTGATCCCAGCACCAAAAGCCTTCCTCCCACCTTCAAACAATCAGATCGAATATAAGGAAAGGAAAGAGAGAAAAAGAGCAACACATAACCTGCACAAGAAAAACTTAACAAAGAAACATATTTCAGAATACTGAAGTTTCCTTCAGAGACTGTCTTCCTATTTTATTCCTTTAGATGAATATAGGTTTCTTTGTACAATACTGAATCTTGAAATAGTAATGTCTTTTTAATAATGGGAGATGTAAAGGCTTGATTTAGTCAGTCTATGCATTTTTGTCATCTTTTTATTAATGTGAAATCATATATGACTTGACTATATGCTGCTGCCTACTCTTTAAAATTTGTATTGACATGAAAGGTTCTATGTAAATACCTTATCAGAATACACACTGTTTAATCGGGGCATGCTATGTCACTGTAGCTGCTTTATTGAGATGTCTCTCAGGAAACGGATTTAGCCTACTGATAGCAAATGGTAATATGGTAATAACCATTGCTTAATCAGGACAGTAATTAGCATCAGTTCTGTTTAATTGAACTGAATTTAACTGGAGTCAAGAAGTAAAGTACTGATTAACCTCCAAACTATTGATCAGTGCTCACTAATTCTCCAAAGGCAGAGAATAATTACATCAATAAATGACATAAATGTCTAATTTTACAAATCAAACAGTATCTGGAAATACAGCACAGCATAAATAGTGTGCCTGCATGGAAAAAAAATCATTCTGAATACATTATCTCTGTAGTCATGGTTCCTTTTAAAATTTAAATTGCACATAGTTGATGGTGTTTAGCTGTTTATGGCTATCTACAGTGACTTTTTTTCAGTACCTGTATACCAGCTGTCACTCGGTTCCACTGCAAATTTGAGTGATTGCTGAACTGCAGAATTCTGACATAGATTTTACTATCTATGAGAGTAAGAGAGTAATGATACACAGGGGCAGAAAACTTCTTGACACCTGGTCTCTTACTGTTCACAGCCTGATACTTGTAGAATTATGCCAGGGACACAGGGCTTCATTTGCTTTTCACAACTTTTTATGGCATTATATTCATGTCTCAAAATGTTGCAGATTTTCCCAAGAGCAGCAGTCGTGTGTTACAACTCTCATAATGATTAGCACCCGGGTGATTGTGTCATTCACTGTTTGATTCAAAGAGCTCAGAAAACTTCATCTTTTTATGCTCAGTTGCAGTCTTTTGTACTTTCACATACCTTTAGACTTGAGTATTATGATTCTGTTGCTCTTTTACTGAAATTCCTGTGCAGTGATTTCCAGTCAGTATTACCGATCAAGAAATAATGGGTATTTTTTTCCCCATGTAATAATGATAACATTCTTTTGAATTTCTGTCTGTGCCTTTCTGAGTTTTTCTTCTTTGTAACAGATAAAGAGGGTCACTGGAATTGACAACCTTGTCTTATACCTATCCTCAAGTTAAACCAATTACTTTGCTCATGTTTTTTTCATGAGAGAGAATTTCTACTAGGACTTTACATCAATTTTATGATGTTTTCAGCAACTCCATCCTGCTGCAGTTTTCAAAAATCCAATATAATATCAAATCTGTAAGTACAATCCATGACAATTCAACTTGCTTTCCTCTTGTATTCCAGTGTTTTACACACAGGATATAGAAATAGTGTTCTTATGGAGACTACACTAAAATTCTGCAGCAATTTTCCAAATAAACTAAATCCACCATTATAGAATTTTTTCTAGATAGAATGCATTAATTCATGGTGACTACCTTTGTCACATTTTTTCATTGTCTGTTTATATTTCATGTAAGCTTGTCAGGAACTTAATCATTCTGTATTCCATAGTATATTGTCCATTGACTCAGCTACTAGAAGATTCTTCTCACAAGTGTACCTTCTCACACACCACATGCATATGAACATTCTCCTTAAATTCCAGTACAGTGACTTTTATCACACTGTATATACAGGGCTGCTCTGAAAGTAATGCTTCCTATTTTATTATGTTGGCTTACAATGTCAGAGGCAGATGTTGGTGGTATAGCAGTAGAAGTGGAACCTTCCCAACAATATTTCATTACATTTTGTTGCTATGTGGCAGATGGCAGCAGAGGAGGCACTCTGACAAATTGGCATCTGACATAGAAGTTCATACAAAGCAAAGTTCTGCCACTGCATTCCTCCATGCAGAAAAAATTTCACCCATTGGCATTTTTGACCCTTTCTGAACATTTCTGCAGACAGAATGTGGATATGAGCACAGTGAAGCAGTGGGTGGTGTGTTTCAGCAGCTGCGATAGCAACAGTGGGTCACCTCTGATTTTTATGAGCGCAGAATGCAGGTTCTTGTTCATAATGGAGGAAATGCATAGCTAATGATAGTGACAATGTTGAAAAGAAGAGTTTTTTAGCTGAGAATTTTGTCTGTCAAACAGTATTATTTTTCTCTTTGTGTCTGTTGTAATTTCCACATAAATAAATAAGAGGGATTACTTTTGGAGAGATCTATGTAAACCTATTTAAGAATCTATATATTTAAATGTTATATTGTTGGATATAAAATAATGCAAGAATGAGCGCAAAAATTCTGGCTAATTTTCTCAAAAATTGTTTAGGTTCTTAGTATTGCAAGTATGTAGGTCACTCTGAAAGGAGCAGCCCTTGTACCTCAAAATGTCTGGTGGACCTTTCAGGTATATGCACTGTAATGCTTGCCTTCAATGTCTTTGCCACCAAAGCTGGCTAAGAAGATCGAGCAAATACTAGATGTACTATTTTGGAATTTTTTTAATGAGAGTTCTTCAGAAACAGCGGAGGCAATAAACCAAATTATTCAACTGCTTAGCATTGGCTATTTTTTTTTACTACAATGGCTAACCTACCAATACTGAGCTAAAGTTATTTAGAATGGAAATGTCTGCTGATAAACACTGATATGTCTATTATCTTCCTGGCTTTCGGGTGAAGGCACAGACATTTCTCTAGTAGCCCAAACTATTCTGGGAATCCACTTTCTTTTGCATTTCATTCTGTTTGATTTTCAGGGAATGTGTAAGAGAATCAAAGCATTTCCTTGAAGAGAGAACAAAATTGACTTTAAATCAAAAACATAATGGTAACTCTAGTTTATCATACTCTCTTCTTGAGTAACTGTCATTGTACTCTCACATACACTTTGGCAAAGCAAATGTGCTTTACCACACTTCCCAGCATGAGTGATATGTAGTTAATCACTTCCACTATATGAAAATCCTATTCATCAGCAGAGGATACTGCAGACCCAGTAAAATTAGCATGGAACCTACTAAATCATTCCACAATGTCCTGGTTCAAATTATCTGTATAAAATAACTTTCCCTGAGTTAAAACATCAATAAACAAGCTACATTGAAAAATAAGTTTCACTGTGGATGAATATGGCCAAAATACTTGTAAAAATAATTTCAGTGTTCTGTTTTACCCTATTTAATTATTTGTGCCAGTCTTAACTGTAATCAATTTCCCAATTACTGAACCAATTGCTATTTCTAACACACACTACAAAACCTTATAGAATGTTGCAAAGAAAAATGTACAGAAATAATTAGTACTAGACTCTGCTAGAATAGGCTGTGATCAGTCTCTGTAGACAGAGTGGGTGACATGCAATCATCTGCAAAAATGATTTGCCAAAAATTCCAGAGATGAATGCATTCAAATTCAGTGTGCTTTTCGTCCTATTAAAAGTATGATAAGAACTCTAAGCACATTTTCCTCATTTTGGTCTTTTAAAGTTTAGTTTCTTTCCTTTCATTTGCTCCACAGATATTGCTATTTTCCATTAGTATGATTTCTTTCTCACTTACTTTCCTTTTTCTTTCTGTTTTGTTTATGATCTATTCCATCAGGTAAGTTTACTATTCAATCAAGATACTATTTGCTGTTCATTCTTTGTATGAAATACCCTCCCTCCACTAATTGCTTTACTCATTTATGTTTCTCACTTCTTTATGTTTTTGAGTCAGAAATCTTTTGTGATTCTCAGACAGTTCAAGAATTAGGAACAAAAATATGTATATATAGGAAAGGCGTTCAAACGAATTTCTTTTTGAATTTATTCTGGTATTAAATGAAACTTTTAGCTTGAAATAAACTTTTAGTTTGCATAGGTTTTGACCGTCTGTACAAAATATTTGTCTTCTGCAGAATATGGCATTTGTATCTGAAAAACTGACTGTTAACTTATTTTCGTTAATAATTCTTAAGCAGAGTTCACCACGTTAGTGCCCATGGATGGAAATTTAGAATTAGTGGTACTCAGGCAAAAGAAAGATATTTCTCAGTATTCAGAGCGTCAAGAGATATATTTCTGAAAAATTCTTCTTATAGATTGCAAATTCTTGTAAACATCTGGGTTTTCAATAACTTTTTATTTACATATTTGAAGTTTGTCTAAGGGTGTAAATTCCAATTCTGTCAAATATGAAAGTCAGGCTTTGTGATTACACAAAGGTGGATAAACAGTTAAGCTCACCAAGAGCAGCAACAATCACCCAAATTACACCCACACATCCCTTTGATTTTTGAATACTGGATTTAAAAAAAAGCTCTAGCAACAGTAGAAGAAACTGTCACTAGTTTTGACAGTGTGCTTATCCACTGAAAACTATATACAAAATATAACCCTAAATTTCAGTATTTAAGAATCTATATTGACCATATAGTATATCACCGCAAATATTTTTATCTGATTTTTATTTTTCAGACATGAATTAAAAAATAATGAATATGCTTGCATACAGATAAATTCAGGAAAAAAATAGAAATAGTAGTTTATTGTTTGTTTCCGGCTACACTGCTTCAGGTATTTGTAAAGATAGAACTCTTTGGAGTCAGGGAAATTAATAGGAATTGTGGCACTTCCTCAGAATTATTAAATTATTTCAAATCAGAATTTTATGACAGAAGAGTATTCTTCTGAAAAATTTATATCTACAGCCAAAAAGCAACTATGTAGACAATGTATCATCAGATATTTAAATTAAATATGTGTAATTAAACAATAATTGTCTGCATTATATAAAAGGTTTTAATATTTCCAAGATAAAATAGTGCTAGCCTGTCAGAAAGTTTTAAAATGACTTCAAGTACTACAATTCTGTTTCTTAACAGGTTACTGAATAGATATTATGTTTTTCTCCTAGTTAAATTCAGAATCACCTTTCATCTCTGAGCAATATGTGAATAAACATTCAGGCCTATTCTATTCTCTTTGTCTTTATGCGAACTCTTTAGAGAATGACCTTTGCCAGCAGAACAGTGTCTCAGAATATAAATGGACATTGACTTTCAAAGCTATTGACAAAGTTAACACATACAGAGAATATGCTGCGATGAAATTAACAGTTCTGCCAGATGGTTTGTACCTGCAAGCTTTGCAATAATTACAATAACCTCATCATATTGCTGGTCTTTCTTCACCTTGAATATTTTTATTGCAGTTGTGCAGACATCTTTAAGAATTTCACCTCAAAGAGTGAAGCTTTCATTCGGGTGAGAAATTCCATTATAAAACTGCAAATTAAGGAAATGAACAATCTTATACTAATTACAAGTTTTTAAGTTCCTCCCAGCAGTTATCTCCTGCCTTGGAGATTGGTAATATGCTCGAGAGAAATTTTGAGATGCACTGATCATGGAACTTGTTGTCTACAATAAAAATAAATAAATGAATATAATGAAGAGAGGGTTCATTTGGCATCAACAAGCATGGCAGCTTGATCTGAAAAAAAAAAGAAAAAGAGAGTGAGCCTTTGAAAATAAGCTCTATATAACTACAGTGAAATATGCCAGGTTTGTATACATCCAGTACCACAGATGTGATTCAAGCCTCTCTGTTCTGCAATAGAAGTTGCAACCAGCACTGAGGAAGACACTTATTCTCTCTCTACTTTGTTTAATTACTATTAAAAAGAATAAAATACTCTTCTATGAAGAGAGGTGATAAGGATAAAACTACGAAGTACTCATACAGTACTCTGGTAGATGTATGAGCATTACAGAGAACATGGAACAGTGAACTGAAAGAAATGGTTGGCTTGAAATACGGTAAACGAAATGTATAAATAATAATATTAAAAAAATCTCCAAATTACCTCTACTCTCATACTTGCTTGACAATTTTTAAGTTTTCAGACAGACTTTTGTCTTCCCTACTACTTTCTGAAACACCTGGAAAACCAGCCACTGACACTGGACAAGGGTATTTCTATCTCTTTATTAGTTCAGCCAGACTTCACCAGAGCTCTAGAGGGCAAATGTTGAAATTCTCTGCTTTCAGAATGATGTCAGGTTAAATAAACAGAAACATTACAGAATACATTTTTCTTTATTCATTTCAATTACCAGTGCTCCTAGCTCTTGTCTGTCTCATTAATAGATAGAAAAAAAGTATTCAGAATAAGTGTGATTATATGGATTACATCAGGGTTATATATAATTTTAAATATCAATACATCATATGCTCTTACTCACTGAGTAAGGCTTGCCAGCCAGCTGCCAAGTTGTTTAAAGTCACGCTAACATCCCATTAACAAATGGAATTGCTGCCTTCTGGTGTAGAGTAGTTTATCTGACTCCCACCTGAATTCATTCTGTATCATATCATTTCAACCTAGCTGTAATTTCCTAGATGGCAAAGTAATATACATTGTATTGATTTGATTTAATGCATCAGTTTCAATAAGTCATACTAGGACAGTTCAAGTCAACCCATACCGTTATATTCAGGGATCCAGAGCTCTATACTTCTTTCATATACCCATAGAAATTTTTTTTGTTGAATAATTTTGAAATGGGATTCTCACTGCTGTCTAAGCAGCTTGCAGGGGTGGCCAGGAGTAAGACACATGATAATATGAAGTGACAAAATGAGAGATAATGAGTTATTAGAGAGACGGGAACTTCTCAGAGGGGCTGATTGCATTTATATTATCTATGGTATTCTGCTCTAAGATACTGCTGAAGACAGTAAAGGTGAACAAGAAAAGCTTAGAGTTTGCCACAGTTGTGGATAAAAAAATGTTTGAAAGGAATCACATGACTAGCCAAATCTTCATGGTCTACTAATGATAGGATGACCATTGAGAATGAACCTGATACTCTGCAGTATACTCTGCACAGGGGTGCAGGCTTCATGAAAAGCTAGTTGTGACTTTCATCCGTGTTAACTCTGTGCACATGGCAGGTATAATGTCTCATCACATCTTTCAAAGAAAACGAGTGTGAGCATATGCTCAACTTTCTTTTTGAAGAAATGAATAGAACAGAGTTCACCTCTTTTTCTCCCCATTTTGTAAAGGCTTTTATACAAAGTGTGATAAAATGTACAAAAGGAAAAAGAACAGAATAAAGAGCAAACCTTTTATAGAACTGGCAATAGTTACTCTCATATGGATATCAAGGGGAAAATGACATAATGTATGGTGATAAAGACGTAGAAGAACAAATATAACAAAACTCTAAAGCACTGAGATGCAAGTGTTCTCTTTTAGCCCAAAGTGAGCACAGAATGGAAGTGTGCTGCACTGAGCAGAGGGATGATTTATTCAGGGGATAAAATGAAAGAGGGTTACAGGGTGAAACACAAAGAGAAGGAGTAACTCAGTAGGAAGACAATTTCTGGAGCATGGAGTAATGCAAGTAAATTATGTGCTCCATCTCTAGTGATTCCCAGAGAAAAAGTATGACTGAAAATGTATCCTGAGAATGAGTTCCGTACAAGAGCTACTTGCTGATTTCATTTATTATTACTGTAAGTTCACTGTATCACTCACTGTTGTTACAAAGATGCAAATTATTGGCTGTCTGACAAAAACATCTAGATGCATGTGAATGTAACAACTAAATGTGAATTCTTTTGGCTGGACACAGGTGTCACTGCCTCATTTACTTTGCAAGTGAATACACAAAGAGCTGGTTTGGTGCCACTATTCAAAAATTCACATTTTGAATCTGAACTCTCCTTACAACTCTCCTTACTGATTAAAATCAGCAAAGCTATTCTGAAATACTCAAGGAGAAACAATAATACTAAGGAATTCTCTCCATTTTACAGAAGACACATTTTAAGTAAATTTAATAACCGAAATGAATGCAATATATATTATTTTTCCATGATCGTTTAAATGAGAAACCTAATACCTAATAAGGTCAATCTCCCTATTAGTGATTAGGCTCATAGAGTCATTTTGCATTTCTGTTTGCAAATGCGTGTTAGGGAACACTATATTAATTATGAATTTGTCAAACTAGTTGAGTGGCTTTTTTTCCATAAATCTACTTGCATGTGTTTGAGACATACCAAGAACAGCCCAGAAAGTCAGAATGTGTTTTTTGTTGTTCCTTTACAGGCACTAAGGCACATGGTTAGTGTGTACGGTGGTGATGGACTGATGGCTGGACTAGATGGTCTTAGTGATCTTTTAGAACCTTAATGATTCTATTATTCTATTATTGTAGTAACTCCTAAATTTAAACTGATCCTATGAGATATTTGCCCAGAATAGCTAAAATTTTGGAAGACTGTTATTTTTAAACCATGTCAAAGCACTCAAATGCAAGCATGAGGGCAGATTCCGTAGTATACCCATGCTTGCTTTCAGGTGTGAGTAACACTGAAATTGAGAGTAGGTTGTACTGGTCTCAGATCAATTTAGCTGTCTGAATATTATCTCAGAATCTGGTGAATTTAGGTGCCTGGGTTGTCATTTATGCTGGAGCAGTGGCAACATTTATATAGAACACTGTGTTGAAGCTAGATGTTTTTGTATACATAAGCTGCTCATACCATTGAAGTGAAAGATCAGGAGGAATGTACACAAAGCAATAAATAGGTGAACAGTGGAGGGGAAAAAAAAAAAAAAACAACAGATTTAGATCTGGATAGTTCCCAGAAGATTCTTTAAAATTTCAAAAGAGTTGGAGTTTAGATTCAAGAATCTTCTTAAAAAAAAAAAAAAAAAAAAAAAAAAAAAAAAAAAGTAACAGTAAAGTCTCTGCTGCCAAATCTCTTTATTTGAAATACAGTTAAGCATTTTAACAATTTGAATTGTGTAGAGTCATGCTTCTTCTAGTGTACAAGACAACTACTGACTTCTATCCACATAGATTCCTGTACTGTCCCACTGGGGACTATAATTTATTTTCTGTGTAAAAATAGAAACCATTAATAACTTTAACTTCTTTCTGCTTTCTCACCCTGCAGCAATAATTAGTTAAATCCTTCAGGGGTGGGTGAGACAGGGATGTGTTGGAAATAAAGTAGAAGCTTCGTTTTCATAGAGAGGTTCACTATCTTTTAAACTTAGCTTCATTATACTTGAAAATGAAGAGCAGCCATGTTTACTCTCCATGAAAGGATGTGAGGGCTGCATTCTTGTGGTTACTATAGAGAAACTGCTGAATTCTCTGGATGTTTGCCATTCTCTGGGGAACAGCTCTGTGAATGAAAGTTCAGCAATCCAGACTAACAAAGAACTACAAGAATTTTTAGCTTTCAAGCAGAAACTAAACCAGACATACAAGATTTCCATTTCAGACTAACATTTGTGGTGATTTTTCTTGCTTCTCACGCTTCAAACCCATCTTTAATGAAAATTCCCCTGACCTATTAGTTTTCCCAAAATTTTCAGTAAATAAAAACAATATAATTGTTACATCAGAACAAAAATGTTGCATTAAGGGATTACTGCAAAGAATGAAGTAATGCTCATTTTAGTAAGAATAAGTAACATGGAAGACAAATGATTTGTATTCTATATAAAGCAAGATTTCCTGTTAGCAGAACAGTAACAATAGAGATCCAGAGATCCAGTAGACTTGCATAATCTGAGTATGGTAAGGTCAAGTTCTATCTGAGCATATACCTTAATTGTTTATGAAGAGACTGCTAGTCTCATGGAAGAAAACACACATATAAATATACATTTTTTTAATTGAAGGTTTCATCTACAATTACATGAAATAGAAAATATGTGTGAAAAAGCAAACGGCTTGAAATACGGGCATATTAAAATGAAACATTAATAATGTTTATATAGATGACTTTCAGAAGTTATGTTATTACAGATTACTAGAGTTTTTACAGATGATGGTATATATGTTCATATTTTTTGAGAAAAGAATGATTTCAATGCAAACATACATAATCTCTATTTTGAAGTTGACTTTATTTACCGGGATGGGGAGATAGCGCTGACATTTTCTGACACAAAGTACAGGGATAGGGCAAAAAAAAGTGAAAAAGCATTTGAAGGACTTATTGAGTGCTCTGATAAAAGTCTGGTTATTTTATGACAAGAGCATTTTTTTCCCCAATATCATGAACTTGCTTTGATGGATACTATTCTGTGACAGACTATTTGGTTCACTATGATATGTGGATTTATATCTTCTTTCAAATGTGCCCTTTTGTCCTTTGATATTATTTATTTATCACAGTAGTAATGCTCAGTTTCATTTTTAACACCTTTTCTTCACAAGTGAGACAGATGAAATAATTTCCTGTGAATTTGTACCTTTGTAATCCTTGTTTTCTTTCTCAAATCATTTATAAACAGATTACTATCAGGTGATTAACCTTTTTTCAGATGCTGAGGGCTATCCAAATGAATTATCTCACTGGCTATAATGGGGCTTCTCACATATCTGAGTGTTCACATTGACCTTGTGATTGTGTTTGTCAGACAGTTTGAGTAAATGCAATTTCTGTATACATTCTTTGCAAAACTGTCCCTTTTTCTATCTTCCATCTGTGATATACTGTATCACCATAATGACTACATTTTAAGCAGAAAATGCATTATACCTTTTAAAATATACATGCACCTTTGCGTTTGTGAGATAGCAAGGCAAATCAACATTAAATCTCTGTTGTAAAAAAACTGCATGGAAAAGAACTATTAACATTCTTCTGCCTTCTCTGATGTGAGGTCACTGACAAACATGACAATGTGGGACACATTCTTCCTTTTTTATTCTGTTGTAAAATGGGAAAAAACTTGACTGGCTCTAATGAACAACTGAAAATGGAAGTTTGGAATCTGTATTGCATGTCCATGTTTTGAAGTAGATCTTAAGAGATGTTTTGTCTTTTCTCCAACTTACCTTTAAAATTTGGGATATTACATATGTATTAAAGTTCAGCTATTAGTTTAAAATATGTAAACTCCTATGACAATGCCACATTTATTTGAAGCTTCCACTTTGATGCACCCTCCAGCTCTTTTCATCTAATTAGAATAAATATTAAAAGAGAAGAATTGTTGAATAGCGTGTATGTCGCTGAACACTTTGGAATTTGGGTCAGTCTTCAAAGAACAAATTATTTTTGACCATGGACTGCTATTGCAAATTGTATTTGTCACTTTAAACTATGCATCATGCTAGTTTCTAGAAGTTTTTACTTCAAGGCAGAATGAAAGTAGAATAATAACTGAAGCAGGTATAACGTAAAATCTGATTCTCTGGAATTTTCCCTGTCCTACTTAACTCTCATAATCTATCTGTGTTGTTTGTTTCATTGTTTGGGGTTGTTCTTTGTTTTTGTTTTGTTTTCTTAGTCTTGGCATGCTCTAAAACTTTCTGGACAAGAAGTGATGAAATTCAAGCTAAGGTGAATAAAATAGCTCATGGCACAAGTTTACACACTTCTTCAAAACCTACCAATACCCCCAACGACTGAGTTCTGTTCAACACCTCACTAGAACACTCTTAATAATGAAATCCTCACTAATGTATTTTAGTTCTAAAGAAAATATATTTTGTTTTGTAGAATTTATTTTAATGAAGAATTAGAGAAAATTAGTAGATTGGTCTCAGAAGCTGAGCTGTCAAAAAGCCTCATATGCAGCATGTAATTAATAAAACTATATTTCGTTTCATGGTCGATTTATCTAAGCAATTTGCCTCAAACAAACAAATAAAAATAAGGCCCTTGGAATAATGGCTTCTCCTCTGCTTGTGGTATAAGCATCATAGGAACTGATCAACTAGTTTCATAGAGGTCTTATAGTGAAGATTTCTACTCTCATCTTACACCAGAAACAAAAGTACAAGTACATATTGTGACGGGTAGAAAAGAGACAAGTTGTGTTGAGGAAACACAGAAGTAAGGAAATGCAAAAATTATACATGTACATTTCTCATGTTTTTGGAAAACAAATTTTGGTGGGTACAGGGCAGTAGAAATGAAGAGAGTTAAAGGAAAGGAATAAATGAGGTGAGACTAATAAAATTTGAAAATAAAGCATTTTCTTTTTCCATGTACAGAGCAAGTAAATGTAGTGTGCAAATTTAGATAGTTCCTCTCAACCAGGGAATTATTTAAATAAATTTTTCTGCTGATGTTTTATTTTAGGAAAATTTTCTTCATCATTTTCAGTTATTTTCAGAAACTAGAAAAAATGAAACATTTTCATGATTTAAATTTAAAATATTCTTTTTCTGCAAACTTTTATGATATCATCTCTGACCAAGATGCACTGTTACTAAACATGAAAGAGCAACTAAGTCTCATTCCCTGTTTAATCCATGCTCATCTGTCTAATCATTGGTTAAGTACAGGACACAGCTCCTCTACAGTCAGTGGATCAAAGGGAAATTGTTTTAAACTGGGAGAGAGTAGATAGAGACTAGATGTCAGGAAGAAGCTCTTTACTGTGAAGTTGGTGAGAAACTTGAACAGGTTCCCCATAGAGGCTGTGAAGATCCCCTCCCTGGAAGCATGCAAGGCCAGGCTGGATGGGGATTTAAGCAAGCTGGTCTAGAGGGAGCTGTTCCTGCCTATTGCACGAGGGTTGGAACTAGATGATGATCTTAAAGGTCCCTTTCAACCAAAACCGTTCTATGATTCTGTGATCATTTCTGATGACCACAGGACATGGGAAGCATCTTTTTATGAAAATGTAAACTTCTTTCCGAGTTAACTAAAATATGAACTTCAGTGTGTTAGTAAGTATGCTGAAAACATCACTGAAAAGTTTAATGATGAAAAACAACTGTATTTTGTAACATAATATTTTATAATTGTACCATTTTGAACTGGTTAAAACACTCGTGCAGTACTGCATGAGCTTGGGCATTAGTAAAACAAGTATAGCATACAAAGTAATTTATTTTCTATAATGTGATTATAAGAAATCTGCTTTTTTAAATATTACATTTATGAAATAGCCAAGAACACAATTTGCTTCCCTTAAAATCAAAATATTTCAGCCTGCAAACAGTTAACATTTGGAAAAGTTAAAAATATATTTACACATACATTAAAGGGTAATCAAGGCAGATTTACCATTAGAATAACAGGTTTTCTGCTGATATAATATAAAATTCACAACAGAAAGATGGTTGCTACTTAAATACTTCCAGATAGAAAGATACATTAATTCAAAGAAAAACTGGAATTAACATATCCTAACTGCAAAATATGGTCCTATTATATTGATTCATTCTTTCACTATTAAAATAAGTTATTTACCAGTTATGAAAAGTGCCAATCCTCACCTCTGTGAATGGTACAATCACAGATGATGATACAATCACATGGACTATTTCAGAAGTCAGCAGTACCGCTTATATCTGACACTAATCATAACCTCTTTCAGCCTTTTCAAATCTGTTAAGCACAGTGGAAAATGTCTCTAAGACCTGATTTAAAATAATCCTTCTACCTGGGACAAGGTATGAAAATGAGTAACAGAATCATCTTTGTGGATAAAAGACATTTTTTAAAGTTCAAATATTTCATTACATCAAAATAATTACACAGAGTGGATACAAATTCAGCTGTTAGTTTTCCTTCTGGAAAAAAAAAAAAAAAAAAAAAAAAGGGAAAGGGAAGGGAAAATGGAGAAGGGAAAAGGGAAAGGGGAAAGGGAGAAGAAAGAAGGCAAGAAAAGAGAAGCTTAACATAATCTTTTAAAATTAATGCATTTGCTTAAAGAGTTGGTTTTGAAAGTTTTCAATTAAAACTTGATGTGGTATTGCTCAGTCAATCACACCCTATCAATAAGACATGACAGCCTGTATGCTTCAGCAGGTTCTTCAGCCGTATTCCCTCAGGTACAGGCTGTGCAGCCAAGTGCTCATTGCACAAGGCCTCAAGTGCCTGCCTGCTTGATTAAAACATGATCTAAATTGATGAGGATGTTTTCTAATGGTAGGAAGAAAAGGGAAGAAAAGATGTAAATGTTGTGGAACAGCGTGATGCCTCTGCCCCCCGGCCCGCCCCCCAAAAAAAAAAAGCCCATCAGTGGAGAAATCCCAGTTCCATAAAACAGTTCCTCCTAATTAGCATTTTTCTGTGATCAATTAATAATAATTACAACATGCATAATTACAAAGATGATTCACTTGGATGGGTGACTGGTGCAGGGCCATGTTCTGTTTAACTTAATGAAGTGGGAGAGCGATTGGGCTGTGACTGCTGGGTACATTTGTCACTGACTGTAGATCAGGACAGTATGAATAGAAGACACTAAAGATGGATTTTGACACAAAAGAAAATACAGAGAAATAGTAAATTCTATTTCTTTTCTTAAGATTTCTATGTGAGAGGAAGGATGCTAAGCAATTTCCGTAGATAAGCCCAGTAACGTATTCTTAGATCTTCATATTATGTTTCATTTTTATGTAAAACATTTCGGAATTAATTCAAAAGACTTCTGGTATGTGCTTTATCTATTAGGAAAAGTTGGAAGTATTTATCCATTTTGTTTAACTAGTTTTCTATCTTTAAAAAGTTTGGTTAGATCTTGGTCTTTGTAGCTGTATTTTTAACATATCTTTGATGGAGCCTGAAGCTAGAAAGAATTTAATTACTCCTCTTTCTTTCCATCCTAATTTCTAATAATAAAATAAGCATAGGGATTAAGACCATTAAGAAGAGTTGCTGAAACTCATTGGCAAATCATTCTCTTACATAAACTGCAGAAAATGTGCTATGTTCGGTCCTCATCATGAAGACCTGAACAGTCTTATACTTCTAGTTAAACTGGAATAATTGGGAAACTGCAGAGTAAGACATATTCTCAGAGCAAAATTGGCTTTAGAGGCCAGATGCCTGAACTCCTCATATCACCAAAAGGGGTTTAATCACAACAATGTGGAGTTTAACACAATCAGCATAGTGAGCAATGCATTGCCTTCAGCGATCATGTAAAGATTTTCTTAAGTTGCTCATCTTCTCCAGGGCTTTGGAACTTAATTCTGGATTTCAGAGAGAAATATTCTTCACAGCCACCAAATCTTCTAGAGAATGGCTGCTTCCATTTTCCTTTAAATGAGAATAAAGGTTTATTTATTTTAATACATAGCCAGCAAAATATTTCAGGAGAATGATTCTGTTGCTTTTCCTGTAGACACTGGCATTTTGAGTCAAAGAAAGGATGTGGAAAAAGAAATACAAATTTGTTAATAGTAATACAAGCATCCAGTTAGAATGATCCTTAATTCTTATTTCCATTCTAAAATATGCACAGAGGGAAACCATATAGCAGGACAAACACTCTGCATAAAACAAAAAAGCCTTTGTGAGTTTGTTGCTGTATTCTATAAAATCCCAAGCATGCTTGTGCCACAAATTCTCTCTCTTATATGCGAGTCACAACACCAATAAAACTTACACAGAAAGAACAAAACAAGGGCACTAAAGAAGAGTATGCAGAAGCATAGTATCTCAACAGAACCACCATACTCTGAAGAGGCACAGGCATATCCAATTTTCCTCTTGGAAAACCCTGCTTGGAGGGAACAG
Source organism: Centrocercus urophasianus (assembly GCF_019232065.1). Lineage (NCBI taxonomy): Eukaryota > Metazoa > Chordata > Aves > Galliformes > Phasianidae > Centrocercus > Centrocercus urophasianus. The sequence continues at coordinate 41,886,321 of NW_024884253.1, forward strand.
CATAACTCTTACCATCAATTATCAGTCTGTAATTGTTTTTTGTGTTTCTGAACAGTGTTATCAGAGATGACTACAGCTTTTAGACACAGTCATATGAGGATAGATAAAAATATTCCCACTTTTCTTAGCATCCTCTTATTTCTTCCTACAGAATCTTCAGAAAATGAAATCCCAAACAAATTAAATTAAAACTGCCAAAGAAAATTAACCTGTACATTTACTTAGCTTTCCTCTGATGCTGCTGTTTCTTAAGCTCTCCCTAGTGATTGCTACATTAACATGTATTTACTGTTAATATAATATATGTCACACAAAAAAAAAAAAAAAGGCTTTGAATTTTGTAATGAAGCCTTTTTGCTTCTGCTGTACTTATTCTCAGATATCCTTACTCCCATATTTGCCTGGCTTTCTTAAAATAATCCAAAAAGGTAGTTTGAAATTTGAACAAACATTATTGAGGAAAATATTAGATAAGTTCTTCCTTTATAATTCTGATCTGGTAAAACCAATCAAAATTATAATTGCTGTTTTAAATTTCCATTTGATAAGGATGGAAAGACAAACTACAGCACTTATTAAATTTCATATCAATTAATCAGAAAAGGTATACCAGGCAACCCAAAATTTTGCCAAAATTATTGCAGTTATTACTTAAGAATCAAATTAATCAAGTAATTTCTGTGATGTATCATCATAAATCTTCTGCTTAAATCATACATTCTTTCTAAATCATAATGCTAACTTTGCATTACAAACAAGCAAACTGAAAGATTCAATATATTACATTACAGTAATAGTTTAAAATTTATCCTAGTTTTACCAGAAAAACGCATTTTTAAGGAAGAAATTCAACTACGATCAAGTTAGCTGGTAATATTGGTAGTAAGAAAGCAGATTATTAACAAACCCAAGTTCACCTGCACTTACATGATAACAGAATGAAAGGAGAAAAAACAAATAATTTGTGTTTTAATCAGTAAATCCTACAAATAACGTAATTAAAAAGTGCATCAATAATGATTGCAGTGATTTATAACCAATTCATGTCTCCAAAAGTCTTTGACTCAGATAGAAAATTGCTGTAAAACTTGGTGTAGTCCAAAGTCTTAGTTCAGTTCACGGAATTATTTTAAATTTTCTTAAATGAAATTATGTCATAGCATATACATGAAAATTTAATTGTCCTATGAATTACTTAGGCTTTAAGGGGCCCCCGAGCTGAGGAAAACACAGCTTCAATATTTTGAATTAAATTCTAAGCATTCAAGGCTTGCTGGGAACAAAGTAAGAAATTCTGAAGGTCTTTGAACAAGTTGGGAAAGCAGATTCTAGCTATTGAAACAAGGCTTTTAGTAATTTTAAACAGTGTTCTTATTTATTTATTTATTTGTTTGTTTGTCCATTCATTCATTCATTCTCTTATTTTGGCACATAAGCTTTTACATGCATTTTTTAAGATCTCTGGTCTAAATCTTCAATTCTAATGGTTTTGCTCTTTTTAGAATGACAGATGGGACTATAGTCAAAGAAGTTTAATGCTACAAAAGATAATATCATTACTAAAAGTATACAAATACTGCTAGATTATCTGATTTTTTTTTAACTGAAAATATCAAGGTAATTTTAATCAGTAGTTAGAAAACAATAACAATAATATTTAAACAGTATAAGCACAAAGTGATTCACTTCAGTACAGGAGTGTTTTGATCTTTTCTTTCTCTAGGACTATTGGCAGAATTTTCAGGTTCACTTTTTATCTTATAGCAATCAAAACCATTTTTAATGGAAGTTTGCCTGCCACCTTTCATAACAAATTGAAATACAACTGGTCCTTCCAAAGGCATTTTTTATTTTTCTGCTTCAATGAAACACGCTCTTACATAGTTCTTATGATTATCTGTGCAGCAATTGTACTTTTTTGAGGAGATGTTAGCTCCTTCTTTTCCACATTTTTGAATTTCTATGTAATCTGAAGAATTACCCACATTATCTATCTGCTTTATCTGGATATTGATTATAGGAGTAAAACACATGCCATAATATGGATCTCTGTCTCTCTAAATTAAACTTGTGCTTTTTAGGAACAGATATGTGTTTTCTATCAGGTTCAGTATCATCTGTTCTGAGAAGTGTAAAAAAGCCATATTTTTCAAGCTTTTTTCCTCTTATACATAACACCATAACATAATAACTCACTGTTATCATACAGTTGGTTATTAGATGTGTAAATTAAATGCTTAGAGTACATTTTTGAACTAGTAACACTTCGAGACTACCAGAAAGCCTATGTTTAGAAATACACACAACGTTGCAAAGCCCTGTTTAAGCCCTTACTATTTACAGAGAGGACATACTCTCTGTAGCATTTCCATTATTCCACAGTGATGATTCATATCCATACATATTATCTGGTTTCTTCTCTGCCAACTGTAGATGATAGCTTCGACTGCTCTTTAACAGCAGTAACTCAGTGAGTGAATTTTGACCTCTTGAACAAAGGACAGTTCCACTTTGTATCTCTGATGTCATAGAAATAAGTATAAGACATAAAGGTCAACTTATCATCAGTACTCACTTGAATTGCATATTTATTATAATTTTAAGGGGCAGGTCCCTATGTTCTCATTCTGTATTTGTAATAAACCACAATTTCAGAGACAGACCTCATAGGGCTGAAGAAGGAAATGACATCATTTTTCACAATTTCTTTCCTATGCAGAGTATTAAATTTTGTACTTTCAGAAAGTATCTGGAAATATAGATTCTTGAATTCTGCAATGGGTTTCTCCACTGTAGTTGTCCAAAAAAAGGCCCTCAAAATCAGAGCACAACTTTTCACAGGATTTTAAATCTTTAAATGAAATTAAATAACTTTAAAGCTCTATGCTTTACTTGAACTGCTTTATATTTTTTTCTCCTTCTCTTAACAAATGAAACATTGTTGTCAAAATCATAAATCAGATTAATGCTTACTACTTGATGCTGTTTATATTTGCCAGACTTTTTAAAAGAATAAACAGTGAAAATCAGATTTTCTGCTACAATCTGCAGACTCAGCTGACTTTTCCTAGAAGCTGAATATGCTCTGTAAAAAAAAACAATGTCTTTCAAAACCAGTCTCTAGGAACGTATGCTTAGGTTCTTAATGCTCTTCTGTGAAGATCGGTGTTTTTCCTTTCCAAATGATTCTCCTATCACCATTCACCAGAGCTGAACTATGCACTATCAATTTCAGCATAATCAAAAAGATTCTTAAGAAAGAAAAGAGCCCCCTTCTGAAGTGTCATTGTTACCAACAATTGGGTACTCAGACTAGAAAAGTTAGATTGCAGCAGTTTAAAATGATCCCCTGTTCTTTTGAAAAGTACATCAGAGATAAAAAGGATGAGACAAGTAAATTTGAATGCAGATTTTGAATAAAGTCAAGTCATATAGTTCATATGTTAAGTTGAAGCTCAAACTTATGGCAATTGGAGTTAGATGCAAAACTCAATTCTTGCTTTACATGGCACATCTTGGAAATATCTAAATTCTTCTCAGGGATATTTAAATGCTTGGCATTAGGCTGATAATATTAAAAGAAGTATAAATTAGTAATCTGATGTTGCATACCCACTATTCACTTACTAACTGAAAAAGAAAATTATAGGATCAATCAAAAATCAGAAAGCTCTAACAAATTAGATATTAGTTAAAAAGATTTTAAAAGTAAAATTGAACAGAAATAGAAAACACTCAGAACACATGAAATTATTTCAGTACTGCCTATATTCACAGTTTTGTAAATATGTCATGCATGCATGGAAAATTTAGTGAGATCTATAAATATATATATTTTTTTTTCCACAAGAATATGATTTTTTTCCATAAATGTTTACATTTTTCATTGTCTGAAATAAGCGTGTGGTATATTTACTTTGAAAAGCAAGAAAAATAAGCACCATGTGACCCTACCAAGCTAAAATTAACATAAATAAATAAACAAGTTAAATTAAATTAAAAATTCTGTCAGAAAAAGGACTAATTTAGAAGGGGATAGTTGATTGGGTTACAATTTCATTACAGGACTTCAAATCTGGGTCAGCATCAGAGATTTTTCTTATTCAATTGGTTGGGTTTTTTTTTCCCCTTTTCAACATTTTTGTTGACTGTGGAATCTCTAAGAATCTCTGAGAAGATTTACAGCAAAATTTTTCTATTAATATTTACTATTTCTGTAGGTTTTCAATTTGTTTTAAGCTGGGATTGTTCAGTCTGGAGAAGAAGAGGCTCAGGGGAGACCTTATTGCTCTCTATAAATACCTGAAGGAAGGTTGTAGTGAGCTGGAGGTCAGCCTCTTTTCTCATGTTACTTGTGATAGGACTGGAGGGAAAGGCCTCAAGTTGTGCCAGGGGAGATTCAGGCTGGATGTTAGGAAATACTACTTTTCTGAAAGTGTGTTCAGGTGCTGGAATGGGCTGCCCAGGGAGTTGGTGGAGTCACCAACTCTGGAGGTGTTCAAGGAACATTTAGACATTGTGTTGAGGGACATGGTTTAGAGAGAACTATGGGTGATAGGTGGACAGTTGGACTGGATGATCGTGGAGGTATTTTCCAACCTTTGTGATTCCATGATTTTTATTTAGGGAGAAATTCAGAACAAATGGTAGTTCTAGAATCACATTCATCTATTGGTAACAGCATAATTTTCTAATGAGTAATGATCTAAGAAGGTGCTATTTTTCTAAAATGCAGTCAATGTTCCAGTAAAAGAAAATATGCATTTCTGCATTTATTATCCTGATCTGCTCTATAAAACGTACTCTAGATTTTTCTCTTTATGAAAACAGACAGGATATGCAATGATCTGCTACAATCGTATTTGTTAATTGTTTTTCCCATCTGGAATTCATTGTCCAAAACAAACTCTTTGACTTCCTATTACCTTAGAAGATGCCACAGTAAATTTACTAGTTTGCTGCTTTGAAATACTGCCAGTGATTGATGAAATATTGGACATAAGTAGCTAAAGCTGATATAATTCCTGTGGAGCATGAGCTATGACAATTCAAATGTACTACTGACTTACTGACTTATTGCAGGCAGTGTATTCGTATTTGGAGCACCTTTTGAAGAACTGAAATAATGTTGCAAGTTTTAAAGTATTTTCCATAGGTTTTTTTTTTTGTTAGTTGTTTGTTTGTTTTTTGTTTGTTTGTTTGTTTGTTTTGCACTTTCCAAGTATTCCCAGCTGAGATTTCTGAAACATGCAGTGTCTAGTAGGTAATAAACAGGACTGGATGTCACAAGTGGATATGAACAGAAAAGTCATTGGGACTACCTGAAACATAGAATCTAGTTCTCTCCATACCAGAAGTATCTATTTTTAAAAAGGGTTCTGAGAGCATTGATATCACTTATGCTGAGAATTTAGTTGTGATTCAAGTTCAAAGGGAAAAAAGGTTAGTATGACATGAAGACAGTCAGAACGAAAAGTTCATTTATAATAAAAAGTTATCTCTGATCTCTACAGAACTATTGTTTTGCTTTACTGGCAGAGTAACAACAAAATATTAACAATAATTTTAAAACTTGGGAAATAAAAACAGTACGGGGAAATTAAAATTCTGGATTATCCTGAAAATAAGTTTTAGCTCTGATTTCAGTGCTTATTTATACCATTCATTGATGCCATATTAGGTTATGCTTATCTTACTTTCTTGTCAGTCTCTTAACAATTAAATGGTAGTATATCTGCATTGTTAATGAGAGGTAAGAATAGGATGTTGGGTTCTTGAAGATGGGTGAACCGATATATTGTTTAAAGTGTTAAACTCTAGTGCCAGAAAGTGTAAATATATACTTTATTTTAAAAAGAAATAAACAATGAATGGTCAACAGTATAGGGAAGAGGTTTCACTTGTTTTCTTTGGAATTTTGGGTTATCTATCTTTGGAATTTGGGGTTATCTATTGTGTTTTTCTGAGACTAAGAAGGGTATTAATGAAAATTAAAATTTCATCAGTGTCTTTTACAACCTATCTGAGAAAAAGTTATTCACAGAATTATGCAGGAATCAACCACCTGCACTAATCTGAAATACAAATATTTCAGTGCTTATCAGGGTACTGCTTTGCCACTACAAGTAGTTCCCAGCAATTTTTTAAGTGCATCATAGCAATTTTATGAAGCCTCTTGAAGATCAGTTTATATACAGCATGTTTTTTAAAATGTGTCAGATGATGAGTTAATCACAGCGTGTTAGTCAGCTAACTCAAGTCAGGGGAACTCAATCTTCATATCTCCAAATAGCACAGAAAGAACAAAGGAAAAGGACAGGGAAAAACAAAAAGATAGGAAAGAAAACACTGAATGATTTACTATTCTTTACTTCCTTCTCTGTCTCCATATTTTCTTCTTTTATCATGTTCCTTTCCTTGTCATTAGATTTTTTTCCTTCATCTTGCTGTTGCATTTATTTTATTAATAGCATGCTATTATTGTTACTGAATCTTTCAAAGTTCTTTCTGGGGGCTGTTTTTCACAGAAAATAAAAGATAAAAGCTAAATGAGTTGTACAATTGTCTGATTTCTTTCATGTTTGGACTTCCTTTAGTAAAAATTATTATTAATGCTAGACTACTATCTCCATATTCTCTATCTTTTGTCTAATCACCAACTCTTTTTTTTTTTTTTTTTTTTCCCACAGCTTCAGAAGTACAGAAAGCCAAATTGATGGGTTAGCTTTTTAAAGACCCTATTTAGTTCTCTGGCCATTAATCTACTTTAAATTAAAGTAATGATTTTATAATCTCTCTCTGAACTGCACAACGTTTAAAGACTTTGAAGACTTAGGATAGCAAAGTGTGACCTTATGGTGCAGTAGTCCTCAACTACTGAATGTTAAACAAAATTCTTTGGAAATTTTTCGTGCTACCTAATCATTATCACACAAACTGTTGTTAATACTGGAACAAGTTAGGAGAAAAAAGTGAGTGCCTGTGGAATTTCTGACAAGCTTTAAAAGAAAAAAAGAATATATTTAATATGAAATCACAGTCATGAAAACAATTTACAATAAAGCAGCATATTTTAACAGAAGTCCATATTCAGTAATTGCAACCAAGGCTAGATAAATTGACTCATGGAGTTATATAGGGAAACAAATTCAAAGTGTTGTGCTTGAAATAGATTCACTTCTTAGCCATATACATTTGTATGATGCATATGAATTTCCAAAACTTCTTGAGTGTTAAATTCAGAAGCCTGGGACTCTAAGCTCCATCCAGTTTCTGTTGTGATTCTACACTTTTGCAGCAAAGTTTCAAGGCAGAGTTTTGTATTAGTATTGCATTTCAGTAGTTACGTATTGAGAAGGTAGAAACTGTTTTGAATGCATGCAGCATGAGGAATATAGATTATAAGAACATATTCTGACATGGGTTTAAAATGCTTTTGTGTCAATTCATTTTGAGTTGAAGGCCTCTCTGTTTGCAGTCTTTCAGATGTATTAGTGCCATAGTAAAATATTTCACACTAGGATGCCTTGGCCATGTAAACCAAGGCAAGGAATAGAAAGCATCCTATCTGCTATCATTCAGAAACGGGTAATAAAGAAAACTATGCTATCTTGATTGCTTAAACCCAGATTCACAGAACGGTTTGTGTCAGGAAACTTTTTTTTTTCCTTTGTGCTTTTGTTTTGCAGTTTCTATCCTGCATCTCTGTCACTCCTGTCTCTGGTATCTTTGAAAACCTTTCTGATATTTTTTAAATACGTCATATATAAAAACATCAGATTCATAATTTCTTTTAACATTCCTGATCTCTCTTCCTTTTTTCTTTTTTTTCCCCCAAATCTTGTCCAGTATTCTCTAAAATATTTTTTCATACATATTCATTCATTTTTGTCAGTTTCCTTCTCCTTCTTCCTACTGTGAATATTTCCAAGGGAGTATATGGCTAATTCGGATATTCACAAAACTGTACAAGCTGCACAGTTGAGTTTCTGAACTAGAATGAGATACCAGACAACATTCATTCAGTCTTATCATGTAACTGCAATGTTTCAGATGTATACATGATTATTTTGCCATCTAATTTAAAGCAGAATTTTGCAACACTGTAACACCTACTGATAGATAACATCAATATTTAAGGATTGTTAAGGTTTTCTGTTTCCAGAGCTACGCCATGAATTTTCTTATCTAGTTCTTGTTTTCTTCCTGCTAGATTATGTCAGCTTCTGAGACCCCAAGCCTTTCAATTAATGCAACCTACCTGAGCAAGCGCTCCTTGTAATTCCTCTTTACTGACTCTGAAGAATTCAGGGACATAGCTAAGATACTCATTTCTACTGCTTCATTTTCTTTAGCCCGGATTCCTGAAGTCCTTCTTGCTGCAGCTGGCTTCCTTCCCAAAGCTCCCGAATGCTATGTTCTCTACTGCCATAATCTCCAAGCTTCATTCTGTCATCTCTGGTTTAAAAGAAAAACAATAACAAACTTTTGATAATATCCAAGTCTGGATGATTGTATTGACCTTTCACTGATGTTACATCAGTCATTAAATGAGTTGATTGGTGTTGGCTGAGATCTCTGTGTTAACAACAGCTGGAGAGAAATCTGGAGCTATTTTTATAGCAGCTGACAAATACCTTTTTCTGGAAATCTCTCTTCTTAAAAACTCCAGTAACTCAAATTAAAAATCACTGTCTCTAAGCACAGGTAGGGAAAACCGTTCCATATGCTGAAAGTCTCATTTCTCTGCATAATAAATGGAAGTAGATGCCATGTAACTGACGTGCTCTGAGGTGCACTTTGGAGATAACCTTCTTTCATTCTATGTATAAGTAAGGAGCCTAAGCAATTAACGGAGATTCCCAAATTAGGTGTCTAATGTAGCCACCAGGAAAAAAATTCCTCTTTCCTTAGATAAAATAGAATATTTTGCACTGCAATCTGCATACCTAAGAGAAGTCTTTGAAAAAGCCAAGAAAAACAGTATCTTTAAACAATTAAACAATTTCAGTTTTATATTCACACGTCTTTTCTTTTTTTTTTTCTTAAAAATACAGTGAATTTCCAGTTAATATGAAATTCTATGTATTTGAGTACCCACAAACACTGATTGCCCTTAGAATATACACATTCTGCAACATATCATTTATATTTCTATGAGAATTTATCTTTCTGAACATCTTTTCTGCTTCTGTGATGCTCTACATGATTCCTTCTTCCATATAAAATAGTTATTATATTTCAATCTGAGATGTAACTTATAACTAATATATTATTCTGTCTTGATCTAGATTTAGATTAAAAATAAACAATAAAAGAATTATTAACAATGTCAATTATGGAACAATCCATTTAGAATTCAGTACTCAGGCCAGTAGGCTCTAGCACAAGAAAGGTGTGGAACTGTTGAAGTTGGTACAGAGGAGGCCATGAAGATGATCAGTGCTGGAGCACTTCTGCTATGAAGAAAGGCTGAAGGAGCTGAGTTTTTTGAATCTGAAAAAGAGAAGGCTCTGGGGAGTACTAAAAAGGAACTTATAAACAGGGGAGAGAGAGTTTTTACACAAATCTGACAGTAGAAGGACAAGAGGAAATTGTTCTAAATCAAAGGAAAGAAGATTTAGGGTAGATATTACATGGAAATTCTTTACTCAGAGAATGGTGAGGCAATGGGGCAGGCTGCCCAGAGAAGCTGTGGTTCCCCATCCCTGGAAGTGCTCATGTCCAGGATGGATGGGGCCCTGGGCAGCTGAGCTGGTAGATGGCAACCCTGCTCTTCCAACTCAAGCCATTCTGTGGTTCTGATTCTACAAATACAACATGGAGCAATGGCACAGAACCTTTTCAGCATTCTTGCCCATCTTCCTCTTTCTTGGGATGCACTGCTTCTGGGCTGGTGGAGATGGCCCAACTTTCTTGGGACACTCGTCCCTTCAGGGCTTTATCCAGTGTTACCCTGCCAAGCAGTTCCCTGAAGAGGTTGAAGTCTGCAGCAAACCTGCTACTCTGGAGCTCAGGAGAACAGATCTGAAGCAGACCCCCACCTGGAGTACTGCATCCATTTCTGGGGACCCCAACACAAAAGAACATTGAGATGTATGAGTGGGTCCAGGGGAGGGCCACAAGGATGATCAGAAGGCTGGAGCATCTCCCCAATAGGGAGAGGCTTGGAGAGTAGAGGCACTTCAGCCTGGAGTGGAGAAGGCTCCAGAGTGAAGTCATAGCAGCCTTCCAGTACCTGAAGGGGGCTTACAGGAAAGCTGGGGAGGGACTTTCTATAATGAGAGGTAGCAACAGGAATGAGGGGTATTGGCTTTAAACTGGAAGGGGATAGAGTTAGATTAGATGTTAAGAAGAAATTATTTACTGTGAAAGTGACGATACTCTGGAACAGGTTGCCCAGGGAGGTTGTGGATGCCCTCTTCCTGGAAATGTTTGAGGCCAGGAGTGATGGGTCTAGAGGGAATTGTCCCTGCCCATAGCAGGGGGGCTGAAACTAGAAGATCTTAAAGGTTCCTTCAAACCCAACCCATTCTGTGATTCTATGAATGTTTATATTTAAGCAATATACTAATGAACTCTGAGAATACAGAACTGACCTACGAATATATTTTACACTGCATACTATATATCTGCTTAAGGTATGAGGTATATACCTCAAATGTTTGAGGTAGCATTTACTCAGGTTTGCAAACTGCCTATATTTAAGCCCAATAAGGCACGTACTTTGTTAATGAATTAATGCTCTTATAATCTATTTTTGGCTTCTAAGCCATTACTTAGAGAGCAAGAACAGCAGATACTATATTTTTGTCTTTACTTAGTGTTTTGCCTGTCATAGTAAGTAAATGTAATCTGCATTATTAGTAACTGTCAACAGCACACTCTGAGCAGAAGGCAAATACAGCAGGTGGTAAAAAAAGAAGAGATGGCTGAAAGCAGAAAAGCAAAACAAATGATTGCCAGGAACAGCTAATCTAGTTATGCATAAATTTAAGACGATTTAAATGCATGCACATCTTCCACTGAAGGAGAAATATTTGACAGAAAAGGAGATAAACTGACCAATTGTTGTTATAAGTCCATTTGTCAGAAATCTCAAGTGCTAAAAACCTTTTATAAATCTCTAATTACTTTGATGCTATTATTAGAAACCTAACCTACCAGACATTTTGAACTTCCTAAGTGATGACACATCAGACAGTGAACTTATGCCAGAGGATCGTTGCTTTGTTTATTAAGGCATAAGATAGGTGATCATTTTGGGTTACTGTACATCTCCATAGCCAACATTTAAACTATTCAAATGTTTTTGCAGGTGATTAGTATCCATGTGCTATATCTTGTGAGAGTTAAAGGCATAAAAAAAAAAAATGCTCACAGAGAGTGATAAACAACATTGTGCCAGTTGCCTATTTTATATCTCATTATCTAGTGTTTTTCAGTAACTCATATCAAAAAAGTTTATGCAGAAAAGTCACAAAAAAGCAACAGCTGTTGGGTTGTGTTTTTTTCTTCCATTTCTGGTGATGTGAGTGGGTTAGGAGAAATCTGCCAACGCCTTCTACATCTCTCCAGAGACTGTAGGGCAGTCTGCTTGGAGCCAAGTGTAGAATTTCACTTCTCCCAAAGCTCAATACCTCTATATGATAGATACTGAACTTTTGGCACTCAATAAAAAACCCTTCAAAATAATTGGTTATAGTGCAGGTTGAAGATAGCTTGACCTTAAAATATTAGGTGGCTGCTGTTAATATATTCATCTAATCCCAGTTAAACAATTATCTCAGTCTCTGAAATGACTTGGCCTAACTTCGTAAAACATTGAAACATCAACAACAAAAAATCTGCCTGGTTTGAAATTCAAAAACATTCTATGAGAAGCTGAAAAGACAACATCTTACTTCTAGAACGTTCTCTCTGGTATATATCTTACCTACTTATCAGGTAAATAAGTGTGACCTCAGGGCTCAATGAGTGTTTACAGTGTGATCTGCTGCAAACCACTTCTCTGTCCTACCCACATGAATTGTAGTAACTTTGCTCAGGTATTTCTTTTCTGAGGTCTCCACAGATATGACACATAAAAATAAGAGGAAATTAAAAAAAGAATGCCAGGCCTTTAGAACACACCAAGCTCCACACAGATAAAATAACTCCTGTGGAGATTTTCTGCAGTACTACCTCTACAAAGTTAAGGAAACAAACAGACAAAACAACACTAAACAAACAAAAATTAAGCCCGTATTTACTTCTTGCACTCATATGACTAGTGAAAGGAGGGTGTAAATTAATCCAAGGTAATGCAATGAAATATGACACTTCTCTGAAATGCTCCTGAGTTCTATGTCAGATTCAGGCTCCCTGCCATTGTGCAGGGCAGCCATTAACAGCATCGCGGAGATAGTGCCAGGATCCTTAGGAGCTGCTAAACTTCCAAGGAAAGGAGTTACAGAAGAACTCCACGGGAGTTCTGCAACATGCAGGGAAGTTAGTGTTAAGTCACTGCAGTGTAATTAAGGCAACTGGGGCATAACGTTTCAGATTGTTCAGAATAAAATCCCAGAATACGTCAGTTTTCGGTTAGGCTTTGCATAGAACATTTTCCCTTTTGACAGCTGAATGGGACAGATGGCCTTAGAGCTCTGTCACCACTGCACAAAACTCTATAGAGAATTTTTTTTTTTTTTCCTATGTTGTGATGCAACAATTAAATTTTTGAATTTCCAGTTTGCTATTAATAATCATATTATATAATGAATATCTTTTTTTGAGAACTGAATAAGAAAAGCTTTCATCCTACAGATTTTTAAAATCAACTTAAAGCTTAACCTGAAGAGTTTTAACTATGATAAAAGGAATGTTACCTTCCTCATATTTGAACATGAATTTCGCTATGAATTTTATGAGAAAAGTCCTACTTGCTTCACTGATATAAAATATTCATGAATTCCTATGTGAGTGCTGAGATAGACAATAGTCGCACAAGAGAAGTTGTCTCGCTCTACTGCATTTGAATTACCCATAACAAAATCCTACTCTGGTGAGTACACAAGTTCCTACACATTTTAATTTATAAATACTTTGAATCTGAACATCTAAAAAAAGTTAAAGACCTATTCTTCGGACTTTCTAATACTATCAGTCCTGTCATGGCCGTTATGACTTGCAGCACAAATTTTATGGGATAGTATCAATCTCTTGTACTCCAAAAAAAAATATACATAAAGGAACACTCCCTTCCTACAATTTAAAGCTAGAGCGCTTGAAGGGAGTACAAAGAGAAATAAACTGTGACATTTCCTTTTGTTTTCATTAATAAAAAAGTACTTCTGCATGCTGACCTAGATCTGCATGTATTTTCCCATGCAGCCTACAGTTAAAATTGCAGGATTCACAACAATCAAGGGACATTGAAGAAAAACATTATTTTAAAAGAGAATGAATAGTAATATGACTATTGCTTGTACAAACAAACACCAAAAAAAAACCCAAAAAAACAAAAAAAAAAAAAAACCCCACACCAGTCTTGATAAAAGAGAATCTAATCTTACAGTTAAAATTTTAAATTACCCTTATTGCTCATATTGCTTGTTATTCTCCTAATGGCATCCTAATAGCATCCTAATGCAAATAGGTCTGATAAAAATTACACATTACAGTGTATAATCGAATGGGAAGGATTCATCTTTCTTCAAAGCAGCAGGTATGTCTTCTCACAAATGGAGACTTAGATGGAGATAGTGATCAGACAAGGTGTGATGATTTCTGCAATGACTATGAGCAATTAAAATTAATCTTATTCATAAAAATAACTTTGCCTACTCTGGTAAAATGTGAATGCAATCATCTAGGAAATGTGCAAATAAATCTTAGAAAACATATTTCATGGACACATTTGTGATTTCTTCTTTTAAGTTGTTTGTCAGCAGCTTTCTGTTTGCTAGCTGAAAGTGATGGGTAAATCAGCTCTCCAGAGTCTCAGCCTAGAGCTTCCTCTTTATAGAAGAATCATATAGGCAAATATCTCTAAATCAAGACCTACTCACTTCTTTAAAGTAGAAGACAAAGCTAAATTAGGGAGGGAGTAACTAAAAGAAAACAAGTGTGACATTGCCCAGGACTCTCAAGAACAACAATAAAAATCATTTCAAATCAAGTTTCAGACTTACTATGCTCAGCTGGAATCTTTACTGCCTTAATAAGGGTTCTATCAAAACACTGTTAATTTGTGTAAAAATAGAATATTCTTCATGAAAGGATTTTGCTAAACAACAGGGAGTTTACTTATGAAAAGTCTTTTCTTAAATCTCATTAATATGAAAGAGCTGCATCACACTCTATGCAAAATGCTACATCTGACAACAATAAATACATTCAAGCTATAAAAAGTTACCTACAATGGACATTCATTATAAGACTCATGATAATAATGATTATAGTGATTACATATTTTAGAAATTGATACTTGAAGCGTTTGAAAGCCAAAGCATTTAAATTTATGCATTTTATTTTTTGCAATTGACGTGATTCCGAAAAATAAATATTAAGATTTATGACATCAGCAAGGTTTACAGAAATTGTAGCTGTCTGTTAATGCTGTGGCAGTTTTTAGATAGAAGTGAGATTCCAAGACCACATTTGTTAAAATGCAGATAACATTGTTCATTTTGAATGTTTACTTGTTAGATTAGTTGAATATTTACATACACATATTAAAATGCAAAACTGTGCTTTACACTTTGATCCTGAACATGGCACTTTACTCTCATGAAACAAGATTTCTTAACTCTACATTCAACAGCGATTTTTCGTTTGTTTGTTTCCCAGATTACTCCTTGTAACATACTTTTCTGCGTACAAAATAGCACCGGTATACTTGAAACACTACTATGCTCCTAGCCAGTCAGCAAGAAATGAAGTATTTAGCTGGTGCTCTCAAAACCAACTGCAGAAAGGTTATATAAATAAAATATATAGACCTCTATTAGGGAGTGATTTCTTATATGTATCCTCTAATCAGTATTGCTACTTCAGAAACATTATCTCTAAGTTCTGTTTTAAAAATACTATTTGCTGTTACTGCATGGTCTTTCCATGTTTCTATGTGGCCTTTTCCACTGCAACTCAGGAAAATAGTAAACGTTTTCATTTTTAGTATACATTTATTATGGGCCTTTATTTTAACAAGTTGATTTATAAATTTGATATTACAACTTGTTTTGTCTTGGAATTGTGCATTTTTTAATTAAGTTGTATAAGAAAAAAGTTGTAAATTTGTAACTGTCTATTTAGTTTTGAAAATGTATGCATCAATTATCTTATATTCTTATATCCTACCGTACAGGGTAGTTATTGGCATAAATTTTTGGTATTCTATTTGCTAGACTTACAAATGAAATCATGTGTCACCACTACAGTTTTTCTTACCTTTCCCTTAGCGAGACCAAAGATTTTTAGAATTCACCCAAATTGCATCTGCAGAAAACACAGATACTTTCTGAAATTTACTATGAGCTCTCAATCTGTTCAAGGATTGAGAAATTTATATTTTATACATCTATGCATAAAAAGTCAGCAAATTTAGCTAACATATGTAAAGACACTATCTTACATGAGCAGTTAATGTTAGAGATGTTTAACACCTAAAGCATTTTAAAACAGACTGGTTTACATATACCACAAGTTCATTTGCCAGACTTACAAGTTTTCCCAAATCCTAGGCAAATTAATCCCTAAGAAAGCAAAACATCACAAAAGACTATTACGAGAGGGAAAAGCTTTTTATTAAGGAGAGAATAGTTTTATTTAAAATATGAATGTTAGCATTATAGGAAAGCTAATTATAACCCTGAATATAAATGTTATATCTCCAGTCAATTGTGATTGTCACAGGAGCCTAAATGGCATACAAGTGGTGAAAAAACATTTCTGAATCTAAGATTTGAAATATCAGAGTTTGACCTACTTTTATGATCTTTTGTAATTCATTCATCACGTATTTGATTGGTGCTAAGCGCTCAATAATGCCATTGATCTTAAAGTACAATTTATATTAAAATGTTTGACATAAAACACAAGTCAGACCACACACACAAGTATTCTGGAACAAATACTATATGTTTTAAAAGTGTATTATTAGAGAAATCTAAATGCCACAGCAGAAATCAAAACAGCATCTTGCCTAATTTCTGTCTTTAATTTTCATCTTTACTTTCAGATTATTCTAAATGATTACTAATTGCAAATTTTTCATACAGCTACTGAATGAAATGCTGTACAAAATATAGATAGATCTAGACATTCTGGTTTGTTTAGTTTACACTGAACTTCGGTTATTTTGAAGAAAATTTCATATTAGCTTTTGACTGTAATTTCTGCATAGTTAAATAGCATGTATTAAAGTCAACAGCTCTTTAGTTTATATTCTGTAACTTAATCATAAATTATCTTCACAGTTTCCTTAAGGCCTTTCAATAATCAACTATTTTTCCATAGATCTCTGTTACACTTGGCAATGGCAACATCTTTTTTGATCTTTTTTTGATTTTTTTGCAGATTTTGATTCCTTTGGCCCACCACTTGCCTCTATCTTTCCTTTAATTGTAGAGATCCTTAATTTTTATCACAACATTTGTTATTTCCTTCTGAGTGATTAAATTAACAGCATTTTCCAAAACTGTTGAAAATGAAACCTTTATTGACAAAAACATTGCATCTTTTGCTAGGACTTTTATCTGCCTGAAACATACACTAAATTATTATTCTACTCCAATACTGAGAAGCAAGCAACACAAAAAGGCAAGTCATTTCCTGCATTTAAAATCCATATAGAAATCTCCTGATGTACACAAGAAGTCAGAATAACCCAGAAGGAAAATCTAATTGTTATAGCAACTGTATTGTTTGTGTGAAGAATAAACTTATGGGAAATACGGATTTTATATAGATAATTTTAATTATGGATATGGGGGCCATCACTAAAATTATTTTTTTTTAGTTGGAGATATCAGGTAAAAATATACTGTAGTCAAAGCATATGGAATTACTAACAAAACACAATTATAGCTGTACGTGTCTGTTTTTAATTTGTGGCAATTCAGTATCACTTCCTATTCCCTTTTAAAACATTTTAAATAAGAAAAAGTAAATATATAGATAAGTTTCAATATTGTTATTACTTTTATTAATTCTGTGTCATATCATTTCATATGTGACTTTCAGGCTTAATGAAAGGATATTTCTAGGTTAATAACATCTGTCATCCATAAGAGAATTGAAAGATATGTCTCAGCTATTCTCTTCTATTCTTTCTCCATCTTCCAATATGTTAATTTTTTTTTGTTTGTTTTGTTTAAAAATGAAGAATTGACATTTTCCCTTACATAAGGGTAATTCCATACTTTTATTAGGAACCAGGCATTATTTTAAAAAGACACTTTGTGGTGTAGAAATAGTCAATATAGCATAGATACAACTGGTGTTGAAATAATTCAAAAGTTAACTACCCAAATTCAAATTGATATGCATGGGGAGTGAAAATAATGCATTAAATTCTTAGAGGCATGTCTTTGAAATATTTTTATGGAGACTGAAATAACACCTTAAACATAGTGATTTCTATAAGCCTAGATTATTATTATTATTATTATTATTATTATTATTATTATGGTGAAAGCTATCCCTGGAATAATTTCAGCCATTTGTGGAAAGCACTTCCTATTGTTCCAGTAGAAATGATCTTCCCATGACATTTGTCTTCCAAATTTCAAGCAAGTACCATCAGATGTTCACCTATTTCACAAGACCATACTCCATGCCTAGAAAATATATATTCATTCTTTTGTAGAAATGTATTTTCCAGTCTAGCAGTCTGAGACCTTTTAAAATATTTTTTACTGCCTACTGGCAATCCGTCAGTGGAAGAAATTTGTGATTTTCAACAGTTACATGATCCAGATACATTTATATTAAAAATAAAATCATAAAATCATCCACATTGTTAAAAATCTAGGGTTTGCTTATAATAAAGAAAATCTGACCATACTAAGCATATAATCTACTGGCTTTTATTTTTTTTCTATCTTCTCAATAGCAACACAATTACGTTTATGCAAGAGCTATTTTTTTTAATATCCCAGCCAACACAGCCTCTGATGCCCATTTCTATAAACATCTGAGACTCAATCATTCAGGTGAAAGTGCCACATACTTGCCCTGTTAATCTGTGAAGAACTTCTTAGGATTTCTTCCCCTCTAAAACAAAACAATTATTTCTTACTGAGACAACTTCGTAACAAACCCCTTCTGTCCTCAAATGTATGTAACTGGCTTGTGATTATGCTAATTTGATGCTGTGGGATCCTAACACCCTACCAATACAAAAAATTTTAAAATGTTAACAAAATTGCTATGTGCACTGCAGAAACTGCAAAATAAAAAGTTGCCATTTTCCAAATATGCCATTCTTGAAGGCACGCTGTGGAATTCTTGGTGTGTGCATTCATCTAATATCAACTTATTTTCAAGATAATTATGCAATTTGATAAAAGAAACTCTGCAGGAATACTATATATATAAATACTATATATATATATATATATATACACACATATACACAAAATAATATATATAATTTGTCCTCTTAAGTGGAAACAGAAGTAGCTTTTGGTTCCTTAATCAACTGTGGATTTCCAACACTTTCCTACTTAAACTTAGCAAAGCTTGTGTTTGGCCCTAAAGGAACTTGCAGACAGCTTAATGCTCAGAATTTTAGAAAATGAAGATATTCTAAGGTCGAGGCACTATATAAAAAACAACTGTCTTTCCTCCATTCCAGTTCATTTCTTCTTTATAATTCACTAATACATCCTAAAATGGATTTATAGTACATTGTACTGGAAAAATTTTCAAATTACTAACTTGACACTTTTCCTGATTCAAGTAGAAATAATGTAATAAATCAGTATAATTCTTCCTCATTGCCTGCCACCTTTTGCTCTTATAATTAAATATACAGAAGCATAAAGAAGTAAAATGATGTTTGCAATATTCTGAAGGATGGTAAAGTCAAGCTCTATCTGAACCAGTAGTGGGTTGTTTTTATGTAAAAACACATTGAAAAGCATATGAATTTTGCTGATTATTTCTTATTTTCCTCGCAATTGCACAGTATTTAAGAACAGGGAAGAAGTTTTACATAAAAGGTGTGGTGTGTCACTTTATCCAGAAAATTTTGCATCATTTAATTTTTTCCCCATCTCTTCTGCTCCATGCTTTCAGGAAGAAGTAAATAGAAAAATGGAGGTGGGAATTATAGGAGGAGCAATTTTATTTTATCAGCCCAGTTCTATTAGCTTCATGTTTATTCTTACCTCTATGCTGTTCATTACTTGCATTCTCCTGGCTCTTATCTTCTAATTGCAATCAAGATCTCTTCATATTATATCTAAAAGCTTATTAGTATAATAGATCAACAAAAGGGATTTCTACGTGTGGATTTCACAAAGGTAACCTCTCATGATTCTCTAACAAAAATTGAAGTAATTTTGTAATTTAATTATGAAATATGTAACCTATTCTTGCCTTCTGTAGCATGAAACCATTGAAGCTAACAATGCAGTTGCATTTACCTATGGGTTGATGAGCTCTGAGAGTTAAGCACAGGCAACTCTCAAAGCATAAGCATCTTCCCAAGTTCATAATTCCTAATTACTACAAGAAGAATTACTACAAGGAAGATTCCTCCAGAGAGGGACCACTTTCATTCTGTACCTGACAGGTAGAAATTAGTTGCCTAATAGAATTGGAATAGCACTGCAA
Organism: Centrocercus urophasianus; assembly: GCF_019232065.1. NCBI lineage: Eukaryota > Metazoa > Chordata > Aves > Galliformes > Phasianidae > Centrocercus > Centrocercus urophasianus. Next base: position 41,906,142 of record NW_024884253.1, read on the forward strand.
CATGAAAGAACCAAGTAAGCGTTTTTAATTTAGCCTGCTTTTAAATTAGATTTTAATTTGGATTCAGATGCAAAGCTAGTAGAATGAGACAGTATATTTTGGATAATTTCCAATAAATTTACATTGCCCTTTGCCCAGATTTCATACAATACGATCATCTGAAAAATAAACTCCTGTGTAAGTAAAGTTGTTAACTTTCTTTGCTGTTGAGGCATACGCCTGAGTTATATATGAAGCTGGAAAAGCTCACATTTGTACATATATCACCCTTTAAAACGTTTAAGACATTGAAACATAACAGGTATTTATTTAATTTTAAATAATCAGAAAGCAAAATGTCAAACTGTTTCTATTTATGACCTTCTATCTCAAAAATTTGTCTTCTAAAAATTAATCTTTAAGAGGAAGAGAAGAACTTGCATTTTACCTAGAACGTTTCTTTATTTTTATTCTCTTGCACATTTAAAAGACAGCTATTTTCACAACTGCAGGAAGAACCATCAGGAAAAATATTTTCAGGTATTACTTGTTCATTAACATAGATTGTGCTTTCCTGAATCTTGTCCTATGACAATTTACCAGGGATCTTTTCCAGTTACATGACATTTCTAGATTCATCAATACATTTTCAGAAACACTTCTCATCTATAAGATGTTAAGGTGAAATATAAAACCATGGCCATAGCAGGAACTTCGTTCAATGGCATTTTGTTAGATAGGCAATTTGTTATGAAATTATTCAGCAATATAATTGCCTTTCTGACCAACTCATTTACCAGTAGTTAGGGGACTAAAAGATACAAATTATAAATAAATGTTCATACAATTTCTCTGAAGTACCTGCCTATTCCTAGGATTGCTCTACATACTAAATTCTAGTATTATGCATTTATTGTATTAATTTGAAGCTCTGGTTTCCAGGCAAAAGTTACATGCTACATAAACCAGGTTCTATATGTGTTCAGAAATTCATTTACAAAAAATATGGATGTTGAATTAGTATTTAATTGATGCCCAGACCCTGTTAGGACACTGTGAGAATCCTTCTTTGTTTTTTGGCTCAAAGCTTGCTTCCTGAGGTTTTTCTTGTGATAAGACTCTGAGTGACTTTTCAAGGAGGCAAGAGATGGGTGCTAACCGTGTGACAATTGATATCACTTTGGGAACATTCGAAATCCCCTTCCTCCAGAGCTGCTTGCTCTGTAGAAGAGTGGAAGAGAGTGCTCAGGAGTGTTCACTGGTGGAAGATCTGGCCTGTGACTAAACAGCTCCAGCTTGGTATGGGAGGCTGGGGGATGATGCCATTGTATCCTGTGAAGGCAAGATACAAGTTGGTGCCTCCCTGCTCCCTCTTATCTGCTGGCAAGGCCAGGAAGATAAGAACAAAGGAGAATCCCAAAGCTGAGATCCCAAAAGCCAGAAGCTGCCACTCCAAGGAGAGCTGACTCAACCACTCTGGATTTGAGCTGTCACTCCAAAGACAGCTGACACAACCACTTTGGAACCACTGAAACTGGGCCATCATCGCCATGGTCACCATTGCCATCATCGTCGACGTCAACAGAACAACAATGCCTGATGACCCACCACTACTGAAGATCAAAGACTGAACTATGAACCTCGCTGGATCCATGGTGGTGACTATCTCCTCTTGCTTCCTGTAAAGACTCCTTGCTTCTTCTTTTCTATCTTTTCTATCACCCTCCTTCCCTTCTCCATTACCCTAATTCATAATAGTGTCCATCCTCCCCTTCCCCATTTCCCTGGTTAAGATCCATAGTAAACTGGTCAGAGCAACATTTGAACCATTGTTTCTTAATCTCACGCAGGGTATATAGATAATAAAAGAATCTCCTCTCTCTCCTATAAATTGGAGCGAGACAGACACCCACTATTACCACTGGCAGAGTACAGTTTACCTACTATTCAAAGTGGGATCTCTACTTTTTAGGTTCCAGATGTCCTTCATTTCTAGAAACAAAACATTTATGAAGACCAAACAGTTGATGTGAGCTAAGAAAGTGGTGGGTGGTACGTCTCAACAGTGGAGACAGCAGGCCACCTCTGCTGATGCAGATCATGAAGGGTATGGCATGCAAGCTCTTGCTTATTGCTGACAAAAATGCATAGGTAATGGCTGTGACTATTTTGAAAAATAGCGTTTTGTAGCTAACAATTTGCTCTATCAAAGAGGGTTACTGTGCTCTTTGTATCAATTCTAGTAGCCACAGAAATAAATAGGAGGCATTACTTTCAGAGCAATATGTATTTTCTGTGTGTCAGAATGCTGAGGAAAAGTATCAGATTAGTTTTATTAAAAGGATCTCACCAATACCATCTTCATTCCTGTCTTCTAAGCTACTGAGCTTTCACCCAAATGTCTTCTTCATAAAAAAATCAGCACAAACTCAGAACAGTTGTACATCCACCATACTGTTATCATATATGCTAGGAAGTTGTTGGAATATACAAATGAAATTATCTGTTCCTTTAAATTTATAACTAAATATTTTTCGGATGCCGAGCTCCAAATATTCTTTGAAAATTCAGAAGATATCTCAGCAAACTCTGCAAAGAACTTATCCATTAAATGAAGCTCTTCCTGGACAGGATTAATTTCTAGAAATTTCTTTTGTGATGCAGCCTGCTAAACAAACACAGACTGTGGGAATCGATCTGCTTGTGTTATTCTGAAAATGCTGAAAACTCTAGAGAGATTAAAGGAAAAAATAAAGGAGGAAAAGAAAACAGAATAAAATATTAGATATGCTGAATAATTTCAGACAAAATATAATATGAATTTGTGCCAAGATTGATAAAACTCGTGGTCTTGAGACAGAGAAAAGAGAAATGCTTGGTTTCCCAAACATCACAGAGCAAACAGAAAGGTTTCTTCAGAAATTTAATGAGAAAAAATTAACCAGCTGTAGTGCTGGATGGCATGGCATCAAAACATCCAAAAGTTACTTTGAAAAAAAATAAATGAATGTTTAATGTTGGCAACTTCTCATGCCAGAGAAAGGAAGTGTGTATTCTATGAAAGAAAATAACATAGTTTCATGACTTAAGCAGGCAGAACCAGAAAAATAGGGTGTGAAAATAAAATCTATGTCTTAAATCAAAGGGCTAGATGGTAGGCAAAGAGAGGATATAATATGTCTTAAGGATATTTATCCTTTGTGTAAAACATTCATGAAAGGAGAAAACGAGAATAGGCAATAAGATATAATATCTTGTGATCTTCGTGATTTAAGGATCCTAGACATGAAAGAATTGACCTGAGAGGAAGATTGCCATCAGAAGGCTTGATCTCCACACTAGAGACAGAAAACACCCCAACTTCTCCAGACAATTCACAAATCTCTTACATACTGGTAGCTCTGTGATTCACAGTGCAGCATCAAAAGCAATATATAATCTGTGCTAACTGGAGATGGCCTAACACGCTAAATAGGCAAATCATCTGTCACCCAGCCCAATCATCTTGACCTTCAACTATCTCCAGACATAGAAGATCTAACAGCTGTTAGAAAATAAAGCTAAGAATAATGATTTTGCTACAAGTAAAGAAAGAGTGTGTCCTTTAGAGAGATAACATACATAAAAAAAACATTAATCTACTTCTCTTGCCTAGTTCTTCAAGGAATACACTAAATGCAACTCAAAATTTTATTTTAAAAAGAGCTTTTAATTTATTTAATAGTAAACTTCTATACACAAAGATGACAATGAGGGGATTTGTGAATTTTCCAAAAAAAGCTGAGCTCAAATGATAGCATTTCAATGTGTACTTTACCATAAAATTACTTCAATATAGCACTTGGAGTAATCAAAAGAAAATACAGCCTTGTTCCTCTAGACCTTCTGCTCCTTCTGCTGGGAAAGCACAGCACAGCTTGTCACAGAAATTATGACATCAAAGTATTTCAGAGTAACTGAAATGCTTTTGAAAAATGAAGTGTTTTGGATGCAATTTCTCTCTATATGTGTTCTCAGCAAGGGCATCACCAAGAAACTGCCATAAATAAATAAATAGATAAATTGTACAGTCTGAAGTACTGAAATCTTCATCTCATTTTTATTTGCATATGCATTCTGCAGACATTGAGGTTTGTATGCAGAGGGGAGAAGCATGGAAAACATCTAAGCACATAACGTACAAGCTCTATATGCCCCACAGTTCTTCAGGTGTCTTCAAGCTCTCCCGAAAGCAATGATGTGACCTGTGTGTCTTCTGGTACAGTGCATAGCCCTGCATATATTTATACTGACCTCTTTACTGAAATAGTAATGTGCTGTTTTAATTTTAACCTGTTGGTATGTGCTAGGAAGGTTTGACTTTAAGTCAAAGTAAATAAACTGCTAAATTAAAAGGCTAGTGAATTGTGTAAGCTTTTAAGACTTCAAAAAATCTAATTTTTTTAATGCTTCTGTATGCTTTAATATAAAAATAATATTAAAATATTTAATATATTTAATATAAAAATGTTTCCACTGTATGCTTTAATATAAAAATAGAACACTAACACAAAGTAGACACTTAACGATGAAACTAAAAAAATCTTCACCACTCATTACGAAAGTAATTCAAAGAATTAGTAAATAAACATCAGCTTTGAAATTATAGTGTAGACTGTGCATCAAAATATTCACCACAATATTACAGGCTATGCCCTTCTTATGATTTCTGAAAGAAAAGAAAGGACTTTTTTCTTTGATAAATATTTGTAGCAAATTTTTAACAAGTAATTGTTAAAGTCTATTCTCGACAATGCTGGTCAAGTTTTTTTCCCCAGTTTTTTTTTTTACAGCTAAGTTAAACACTTGAAAAAGGAGGGTTTACCAACAATAGCATTGTCTGAGCTTCCACTCCAATACTGCAAGGAGGCTTACGGTGATGCATTTTACAGATTTTAAGTGAAACGTACTGTATCACATGGCATTATGTCATCAGGCTCCTGTTCATTGAACAACATTAAAAAGCTGGATCATGAAAAACTAGGATTCTTGTCCCATTAGGAAGTTTGCTTACCTAGCTCCTCCCTACCTTGGGAAAAATACAAGCACGTTTTTCTTCTCACATACTGCACACATAATTCATATCAAAATTCAATCATGCTCAATTAACACTCAAAGTCTTCCAATAATTATGCTGAAGGCAGCACCAGCACATACAAAGCGATATGGGAATCAGAGACTAAGCTATGCATAAATTCACTAATAAGAGAAAAGGTCACAGTCTGATATTACTGAAATTTGATTAGATTTCAGATCCTTGTGCTAAAAATCAATGTTTTTTTGGCTTCAGCCTTTGTGCTCTGGAGTCAGCCAATCTCTGGGGCTCTGTGTACAATCAGAGGCTGTACCAGTGTTGCATCCTGTCTTGGGCACAAGGACAGCAAGAAATTAGAAAGGATTTACAGGTCAAAGCAGTCATGATTTGCCATTCCTACAGCTGAGGGGTTTGGGAAGCTGAAAAGGAAAAGTTGCAGCTGCTGTGAAGTGAAGCAACTGTTATGTTGGCCAGTGCTCATAAGAAAGGTAAAGCTGGTGCTGGGGATTTTACAGCTCTTTGATAGCTTCCAGGAGCAATCTAGTCAAACCAGGACAAACCCACAAAGGGCTCTACACATGAGCACTGCTGCAGAATGGTTACAAAATGGGAGATACAGCCTATGTTTAAACCTGTAAGTGAAAAACAAACAAACAAACAAACACAAAAGGCCCCCAAAGCAAGCCTTACACATAGTTTTCCTCTAATATGAAAACTGGCAACAACTAATATTGAAAGCTTCTGAACTCTCTGTAAATTCATATGCTTTTCTGGGCACAAATGGAAGTCTGTCAGCTCCCGCTGTACCCATTTTTTTGCTTCAGCAAGTCCAATCAAACAATTAAACAGATTGTCAAATGTACAGTACTGAAGTAACAGCTTTTCATGGAAGAAGAGACCAAATGATCTGATGAAAAAAAGTAAATTAAAAAAAAATTGTTTCCCACTGGAACTACCTCTGATTTTCATGATGAAAGCAATAAGCTTTATCAACACAGAACTGATGAAGCAGTAAAGAGGATTACACCTATAAAGCTCAGCAAAACAAACAAACAAAAAAAAAAAAACAAAAAAACCCACCAATTAGAAAATAAAAAGAGAAAATTTATAGCATCACATGTTTCACCAAGTCTACCTTGTACTTTGGAATGATGCTGACTAATTCAAGGGGAAGCAAGGATGCCTAGATGTGAAATCCAATTCTCTGTTTGGGAAAAGAGCAGTTATCACAGTACACAAAATACATATTTATCATTGCACACATAGCAAAGAAAAAAAGAACTTCAAGAGACAGCATAGAAAAGCAGCTGGTTCTATCACTGGAACTTGAAGACAAAATCTTTTTGTCAGGTAGTTTGTGCTCCCTGTATCTAGCTTTCCTGCGGAGAGATGTTCAGAGACTGGAGAAGTAGACAAGTAAACAAAACTGCTCAATTAAATGACAGCATTTGGAGCCCATTTACATCTAAACCACAAATAGTAGGAGGAAGTAAGCAGTAGAGTTTCTCCAACTAGACCACGTCAGTTAAAAAGAGGTCTCTTTTGGCAGCTACTACCTTTGTGATCATGAATGATATAATGAGTGTATTTTTTGAAGAAATTTTCTAGTGCTCAATGGATGGAACTGCTAGTAGCTTGGACTCTATATGAAGGTGACAAAAAAATAAAGAACAAAATAAAACAGCCAAGTTATAACCATGAGAAAAATAACATTGACTGATAAGGGAAAAAAAAAAATGACATTCCTTTTCTTTTTCAAAAGCCACTGATTTTTCTTCCTTTTTTTCTAATGGATTATATCAAACAATTTTCTTTTTATCATTAATTCAACATCACATCAGTGGCCTCTTCAGTATGTTTCTAAAATAACTGGATAAGAAAGACTCAAGCTCCTTAGAGATATGCTTCAGATATCCATCAACTGTACAAAGTATGCTCTTATTTTTACTATTATCTGACATTTTGTAAACTGAAGAGCTGCTTTCATAGACTATTCCAAACATTAAGCTAGTAGAGACATCTGGGCTTTATGACTCAACAAAACACTTTCCAAATTTGAATTTGAAATCTTAAAAAATACCTGAAACCTTTTGTATCTATGTCATGGAAAGAAAATAATCATTTATATACAGTTGCATACAGAGAATGTCTGATAACTGAGTCAACTTTTATTTCAAAGTGCAGCACCAAAACTTCCTTCCTGTTCTTAAAAAATAAAAATCTATTCCAGCTGTGACTTTACAGCCCTTTCTGCACCCTAGGGAGCAAGGAACTCAAAGTCTACAGAGTTTCAGCTTTGTGTTGTGTGCTCAGGGAGAGCTGCTACAGTCATCTTTTCACCAAAGAGATGACACCATTGGGGACACTTGTCAATATGCACACGCAAAGGACCGCCATGTAGAATGAGAGCTCAGTCCTGGAAATGCTTACCCACACTGCTCCTTCAGAACCTGAGATATGGAAATGTGGAGAATCTTCAGGGTAAGCACAAACCTTTCCCTGATAGATTGGCATGAGAAAACCTGTACTTATTAGAAATCTAGTTACAAGGTTTTTCAGTTTGTCACTACCGTCAAAGGCAGGTATCACTAACAGCTGCTCCTCTTATTAGACCATCTTGATAAAGAACACAAGAAATTCTTCAGTGCATCTTACAAACCTTAGCTTGGGAATGTGATTTTAGAAACAGAAAAAAACCAAAGAAAAATAAAGGGGAATAAAAGTATTTTATCTTATTTACTGTACAAGAGATTAACATCATGTGGAAAATAATTTAAAATCTCAAATGCAATAAAATTAAAGAGTTCAATTTATTCTTTCAACTTTTATTGAGGGTTTAAAGGCTCACTGCAGCTCTTTAATCCTCCACACTGTACAGAATAATCTGCTGCACTTGAACATCTATCAAAGGATTTCTCCCTTTTTTTTTTTTTTTTTTTTAGTTTTTGCCAACTTTACAGCTCCTCAGTCAATACCTGATGGGCCAGAACTAATTAATTTCCTTCAATGTTGTACAACTGATTAATATAAACATCTATTTTAATGTTTTCTAAAGATGTACTTGATAATTTTATCCTTTTTCTTTGGACTAGTCCATTATAGTATTTCTAAATTTTATTTTATTTTTTAATAGAGACACATATATATACCTGAAGAAGGATGAACTAATACAGGCATAGAACCAGCATGATTTTAGATTGCCAAGAGATATTTGCTTTGTCTTTTGATTGCAGGCAGGAGGGTAAGGACATCACTTACCTTGCTGGTTCACTACCTGTCCATTTAAATTTGACAATAAAATTCAGACAGTTATCTTAGATTCAGTAGGAGAAAGTCAAACTATGCCTTCTTTTTTTTTTTTTTAAAATCACTAATGTCAAAGGAAAACAGAAAATAAGAGATCCATTGGCAAAATTGAGATTTTTATTTGCTGTTTCTCTCTGGCCAAGAAAGCACATATTTACTGATAGCTATTTTATGCATTCACTGAATGAGTTGGCTGAATTCGGAATTCACGGTGATTCCCATTTTTGGAAAATTTTTCTGGTCAGAATCAGAATGCAAAACTCCTGTACCTGGAGCACAACATTAAAAAAATCTCTTAATACTTTAATGTGATTTAGCATGCATTTGGTTAGTAAAAATAAAACAAACAATTTTAGTGCAGGGATACTTCAGAGGAATTTAAAGAGCAGGTTACTGGATTATCTAGCAGTCTGAAGAAGCTAGAGAAATATTTATTCCCTACAAAACATTTCAGTGTAAACTATGTGATCATTCTAAAAAAGGATAAATTTATTTAAAAATGTAAATGTTTCCAGGTATCTATTTTAACTAATATAAATGAGCAACCACACTTAGCAACCATTGCATAGATTTTCAAAACAATTTTTAAGCAGCAAAGATTCATTGTTGAATCTATTTCTCTTAACATATTAAAAAAAAAAGTCCTATTTTTTACTCCAATTGCCAACTTTTGTTTGATGGAGAGTCCAAAAGCACATGCAGATATCCAAACCATTAAATACCTGGTCTGAGTAGAAATGAATCTCTCTGGCTATTCCTTGACTCAGGGCACCAAGTCTTCTGCAGTCTTAAGCATCAGCTGAAACGACCAAAATGACGACCCAAATGAAAATCATGGTTGGAAAAGACTTCCAAGATCATGTATTCCAAATATCTACTTAGCACCAATATTTCCCCGCTAAACCACATCCTTTAGTACTGCATCTAAACACTGTTTTCCAGTGCGACTCCACTCCTCTTGATGAAAAAACAGATGGTTCAGATGTGAAATCTGCTTATATTTACCAAACTCAAGCACTTTAAAGTATGCTGCCATCACCTTAAAATCATATTTTTTCTACATTTTTCTTTTTTTTTTTTTTTCCTGCAAGTGAAGTGATCTGTGCCAAAAGGGCCTCGCTTGACAGATAAGTTTTATTTGATCTGTTTGCTTATTCTGTCACGTCTGCCTCACCCAGGTATACATAGGAAACTCCTATCTTCCTTGAAGATAGTTCTGGGGTTATTCTCCACATCACTGCAGAAGATGAAGATCCTACTCCAAATTTATAGGACTACAGCAATTTAGATGTATGCTACTTCAAATTAAACTTCACAGAGCAGATTAAAGCTTGTTTTATAGCTGCTTTTGGCCTCTAAAAAAAGCATAATCAGGGGAAACATGAGAATTTGAACACTGATAGCTTTCTTCTTTTCAAATATTCTAACATCAAAGCTATTAACAAACATTCCCTGTAATCACTCCTGCGTGTTTGTTTCCTGATAGCTTTCATGTGTTTCTATAACTTTCACCAATGTTTTCTTTATTAACCATGGGATCTTTTTTTTTTTTAAAGTTCACTTACTGATTAAAGCATAGAGATGAAAAAATATCAAAACATATCAATACTATGTTAAGCACTAATTTAAGAGGTTTTTCTTTCTTTTTTTTTTCCCAAACTCAGACTGTCTGTTCTTACCCAACCATCCCTTTTTCATACACTTATTCATGTTTTCACTTACTCATGTTATATTGAGCCTGGATAAATTGCACAAAAAGCTGACACAGGGAATGCTGTAAACTGGGAATAATTGTAACCATTTTTAGCACTGAACAAGCCTTCTGCCATCTACAAACCAGATGGAAACTCTACCCAGAAAATACTATCCAAAATCAGGTAGCATTCAACTACAGGGCTTTAAGTACCATCCTAAGGGCTGCTGGAAAATTTATACCTCCATCTGTGAAAATGGAGAGTAATGTAACGTATGCACATAAAACCATTTCAACAGAAGTAAAACTTATTCTAGAGTGAAAGAAAAATGGCATTGTTACTCATTCCTTATGCTCCCCAAAAAACATAATGGCATTAAACCTTTTATTCCAAGCCATATATTTAGTACAGATTTGAGTATATTTGCATATTTCCTATGTATATAATATAATGCAAAAATCTTAGAATAACACCATAGAGTATTTGACATAATTCAGTATCATGCTAAATTAACATTTGTTGCAGTTTTAGCAATTTATCAAAATAAATAGATTATAACAAAATCATACCTGTGAGAAGTCTTACAGTGTTATGTATTTCCCCATATATGGAAATCAGTGATTGCTAACAATGAATGTCTCACAGTCACTCTTATGTTAAAATAGTCAAGCAGCTATTATGAAGTTAGAAATAAAGTGGCAAGTGTACAGTAAGCATAGCCCCTAAGGTCAGTTAAAGCCCTTCTTGAAAGTATAGTCATGCTTTGGATTTACTGAACTTGCACTTCACCTATTGACTCTGCATCTGTCCTTTTCCTGTCCCTATTTTCCCCTCTGACATATCTGCACTGGTGCTATGCAATCACAGTATGGCAGTGACAGATGGTGATGACATCTCAGTTTAATCTCCACATGTAAATGCAGAGAAAGAATACCTTGTTAATTGCAATCCAGCACTTCGTGTGCTAGGGTTACATCTATGAACTCTTTGATCTTCTGACCGCACTGTTTACTTGAGGACAGTGTGTATTTCTTCAGAAAACAGGCAGCTATGCAAACAGTACCTTTTATGTTGTTAAACAGATGTTGACAGGTTTGTTTACTTGTTCTACTCGTTTACTTCAGTAACCTCTCACCTTACTCCTCAGGAAGTTTAACCTAGTCTAATTTACAGGAAGCATACTTCCTTGACTTTCAAATGTGATCTACAATTATGACTGCCAGTGTCTATTCAGGTCCCCCCCATAATGTAGTCTAGCCTTGCTAGGAAGTTGAGCCGCTTTCCATGATCTTAATCATATTTGAGCTCACTGCAACTAAACATTGCTCCTCTGGAGAAAGTTTCACAAAAACATGTAAGAAGACTGTCAATTTGCAACAATTACAACTGGAGTAACCTGTCTCCATTGTATTTCTAAATATTTGCTGTTACTACCATAATTTCTGTCATGATAGCTCAACATATTGCCTTTAAAACATAACTTCACTCACTCCGTAAAAGATCCTTGCTTGAGGTAATTCAGCTCACCTCAGTCAATAGTACTATTTCTCTGTTGATTTATTGGAGGTTCTGGAGCAAAGACACATTAATTCAAACTGTGGAGAAGGCTACTATATTATTGCAGATGAGTTAAGTGGACAGGCCTCAGCTCTGGAATATATTTCTAAATAAGATATACTGCAATATAAACACTATCTTTTCCTTCCAGCAATAGAAAGCTCCAGAAAGCAACAAAATTCAAAGAAATTATTTTATTAGCTATTTTCTACACAGAATATAGAGCTGCAAGATGCTAAATTACATATGCACTTAGTTCAACTTAGCCTAGATATAATATATATCAACTTGAACCAGACAGACCACAGAACATGCATCCTGTTCTTGAGACTCAAATCACATTATCTATATTTATTTAATAAGTTCATATTTGTCTTATGAAAGTCTATCACACATTCCATGAAATTATAAGATAAAAATACATTTTACTGAAAATCTTTGACCAGCTTTGCTTACAAATCTGATATAATTTTTTAAATTATCTGTACATTTAATCACACTTTGTATTGTATTAAATACCTGGATCCAAAAGAAAGCTATCTGTTTATGGCATCAAAGACTAGTTAACATGTTCTAAAATATATTTTCTGAGCAGAGCTTGTATCTATTATTAGAACAATATTTTACACTCAAAGAGAACAGTTCCTTTGAGGATATCATTTCTCACGTAATCAAACATCCCTTCATCATCCAAAGTCAGGTTTTAGACATTTAATAGCTAAGAGAGAAAATAACTTCTATCACAAACCAGTGCGAGGCTCTGTTTCAACCTGGATCATTGTAATTCACAAACAGGACAAACTCCACATAATGCAGGCTATGGGCTTGAAGCAACTGCCAGCATTTGAAAAGAAACATGTGGAAGGGCAAAGCACCGACTCTAGCTTCTCTTCCGAGAGCACTGAATACTTCATGCAATTAGTTATTCCACAGTACTGGAGACAGGGCAGGATATTCCACAACCAATTTCCTGCACTGCACCAGAATACGTTTTTAAATTACTTAAAAATCATAGAATGACTTGAGTTCCAAGGGACGTTAAAAGGTCATCTAGTTCCAACCCCCTGCCATTGGCAGGCCTGCCATCCACTACATCAGACTGCCCAGAACTCATGAAGCCTGAACTTCAACACCTCCATGGAGGGGAGGAGCGGAGGGGGTGGGGGGGGGGGTGGGAAGGGAGAGGAGAAGGAAAAAAAGAGTACCTTTGTCAAAGTTGCTATCTGCAGAGAGCATGACTTCATTTTTTAGCTGTCTGGTAGGAACATCATAAACTAATAAAAGCATACCAAAACAAATTCTATGTTTCCTATGTTAAAACTCATGGTTTAATTATTGACAAGGAAAATATTTCTGTCAAAGTAGATAAATAAAATCTTACATCATCCAAAGTATTTCACAGTACTATCATATACTTAGCCCCTTCCACCCCTCCCCCTGTATCAAAGTCCTTAAAGCCCATCTTATTTCAGGCAAGTTGTCTTGTACCTCAGTCCTTTCTTTCTAGTTTATAAGTGCACCATAACATAGACCTGTGTGTGAAGAGATAGAACATGAACAAATTGGGAAATTTAATGACCATTCCCAAATCTCTTCAAAATAAGTAAAAAGGAAAGATTTCATTCATTTTCAGCTGTCCCACAGCAGATTTTCACAAAGATTATTTTTCCCCATGGCAGAAAAGAAATTAGAGTGTCTGAGTTGTAAGATGATTTAGTTCTGATCGCTTTCAAGAGAAATACAATCATTTCTTTTCTTCTTTAACAGCTGGTGGTATAAGTGCCTAAAACATTCACACAAGCATTTCTTTATTATCACTGAACATCTAATAAATCAATATGTGTTTTCACAGCATCAAATAAAACATTTAATCTAGTAGATGGGACCAGAACTTACTTACATTGATACCTTCTCAGAAAGAAGAAATGTAAAAGCTTTCAATTCACTCTTTTTCCCCATGTGTTAACATTTTACATGACATTGAGCAAAAATGGAAAATAAGTATTTTGGCTCTTCTGCATGTCTGTTTCTACACTTCTAATTATTGTACTACCAGAGCTAAAATACATATATGCACTAACGAATCAGCTAAGCTCTTCAGAATTGGCTTCAGGAAAGCAGAATGCTGTAAGTCTCTGACATGTACCATATAGACAGTAAAAATAAACCGTAAAAAGCTTCTGCAGTGTTACTGAAGGTAGCAACCCTAGAAGAGGTACAGTTAGATGTGGCTGTCGTCTTCTCTCAATAATAAGATGCAGTTATCTGTTAAAGGGAATACATCATTAGCAATTACAGAAGGCAGTGCTCCCACCATGCATTAATATTTGTGCTTACCTGAGGTACAGTGCCTCTCAGAACACTTGCTGGACTGCTGCAAACCCTCATGACAGACCAGTACCATACAGTACCAACCAGTACAGTTCAGCCCTTACTGATTCCAAAAATGAAGAAATAGAGTTCCAATTCTTTTTTGTGTGTGTGTGGGTTGACTTGCTTAAAAATGAATCTCTTTAAAACCCCCCTAGGGAGAAGCAAGCTTCAAAAGGCAGACAAGCTACTTTCCAAAAAAATTGGATTAACAAAAACATTATTTGTCTAGATTTCTGCACACTGAAAATGCTACTGATCTGTCAAATGATGAAATTCAGTGGTCCCAAATGATAAGGTCTCCCTTGAGCTGTCTCCTCTCCAGAGAGGAAACAACCCTAGTTCTATCAGTCACTCTTCATAAGACTTGTGCTTCAGATCCCTCACCAGCTTCATTACACCTCTTTGAACATGTTCCAGGGCCTTAATGTCTTCCTTACAGTGAGAGACCCAGAACTGAACACGGTACTCAAAATGTAGAGTCAACAGAGCTGAATACAGGGGGATGAGAACTCCCCTGTTCTTGCTGGCAACACTAAGTCTAATATAAGACAGGATTTCATTTCCTTCTTGGTCAACAGGGCACACTGATTGCTGATGTTCAGCTGAGCATCAACCAACACCCCAGATCCTTTTCCAGCCACCCTGCTCCCAGCCTGTAGCATTGCCTGGTGTTGTGGCTAAAGTGAAGAACATGATAGTTAGCCTTGTTGCACTTCATTTCATTGGCCTCAACCCAGTGATCCAGCCTATCCAGACCCCTCTTCAGGGCCTTCCTACCCTCAGGCAAACTGACACTTCCTCCCAGCTTGGTGTTATCTGCAAACTTACTGAGGGTGCACACAAAACCCTTGTCTAGATCATCAATTCACATATTAAACAGGACTAGAAATTATGTTAAATTTAGAAGTTCAGATTGGGTACTTTAACCTGGAATCAAACTCTCAGTGCACCCAAGTTCCTTAAAGTGTACATAAAAATATAAACATTGCTATTAAACAAAACAGTTTTCCAGTATGTAGCACTCACAGGAAATTCTTGCCTACTAAAAACATAGAACACAAAAATCCCATACTCTGGAATATCCAAATCCTAATGTTTGTAGAATAAATTATTATAGTAAAATAAGCCTATTATATATATCAATCAAGGCTTTTTCTTTTTTCTTTTTGCCTGTATACTGATAAGTTAAATAGAAAAACACAAAAGATGTGAAGTCACGTATGTACATAACAAGCTATGACCTAACAGCTCCCCTACAGCAGAATAAATTCAACTACCAATAGTAGTATGAAAATCACAAAAAGAGAGTTAAAGCACCACTGAAATGTAGAGTACGTTTCAATGATAATAGTAAAACAAGTTACCAAGAAAAAAGTCAAGAATAGAGGAAAGATAGGCTGAAATTACTTGAGACTATGAAAAGAAGAAAACACTTGAAAAGAAAAGGTATTTCAAACACTGGTATGGTTTATTGAGAAAGAGGCAAAAAGTAATTAATAAATACTAGTCACAGTCATAACAAACCAGGCAGTTTTTAAATCAATGTATCTTCATCTGCTTCAGGGGAACTTTTTGTTTGTTTGTTTTCTTTTTGCTTTATGTTGTCTTCATGTGCTGTGTTTGGTGTGCCTTAATACAGAAATAGCAAATTTTTTATTTCCTTTTGTACGTTTCTGTTCCCTAACTGGATTTCGGTGATAAGATCTGCCTTCTACTAGTGACCATTCTGCTACAGTGTAAACCTCAGTATCCTTCTCCAAAGGCACTGTGGATGCTATAGACACAGCCTTAGCACACACTGTGTGTGCCAGCCTTACTATTTCTCTACTAAACATACTCTTGCACCTACCTTTCTGTGGACCTAAAACAAGTCCTTGGTCAACTCTGCATATTCCAAACAAATTCTGTGGAAAATGAATGGCTAAGAAGAGTCAGACAATTGATCTTTTCACAACAAAAAAATCACCTTTTAATGGGGGCAAAAAATACATGGAGGTTATGCTATTTGCAAATGTATGCAATATATTTGTGTGCATGTTGGCAGACAAAGCCCTTTTGTCAATCCCTGGGAAAAGACTGTTATAATAAAACATTGGAATTGGCATAGAACTTCTTTTAGGGTTTCTCTTCAGGGAACAGTACTGACAGCAGTTTTGGGTAATTTATTTTCTCTCTCTACAAGTCCAGAGTGTTAAAGAAAGTTAGGAGATATCTGTGCAGAATTGCTTTAGTTTCAGCAGATCTTGAAATAACTGTAGCTTCTGATCATTTTAATTCTCAGTTATTCACAAATCAAAAACAGGATGCAGCAAAAGGGCACCTTTTCAGAACTATTCCCTGGTTATGAATTCAGACAGCAAAACCCTCTAAACTGAAGTATGTTTTTCTCAATTTAAAAATAATTTTTCAGGAGCACTCCATTTCCTGGAGACAAGAGTATGTTTACCTCTGAGTAGCATTTCTTCAAGTAAACAACTAGGGACTCTCTATTTTCCTCACTCTCCCAGCCTTAGACACACTTGATTTTTATTATTCATACTGTGCTATTTGCAAACTCAAGGACCAAATAGATTTCTGTGTGTTCTGCATCCAGACAGTTTTGAATGTGTTTTACCAGTCAGTCTATGCTTTCCTCGCTCTTGGTAATTACTTCTGTTCCCGCCAAATCTCTCTACACAAGGCATATAATTATTTATGAAATCTATCTTCAGAAATAGAGTATCTAGTGTTAATTTAATATTAAAATACCAATAAGATTTGTCATATGAAACAAAATACAGGAGGACAAACACTAACAAAGAACTGAAATGTGTGAGATTCTGTTATTTGAAGGAGGTGGAAAGTATTCTTAAGGATTATTTAAGTGGTGATGTGATCCAGTGCCCGTCCTTACTTGACTGGAGCAATCTTGTGTTGAAGAGCACTGTTCTGGAAAATAAAAGTGTCTCCAGTTGTCTGCAATAGCAGAAGTTTAAGGTCATTCAGCTGTCTCAGAACGAAAATGTGTATTCTTCACTATTTCTGAATAGTGTCAAAGCAGCTGGGTGTTTATCACTTCTTTCATCAATACAGTAATTTTAGAAAGATGCTTAAATAGATTTCAAAAGATAATCATTTTTAATCTTCCAGATACAAATATTAAATTGTGAAGTTAATATCTCCAAATTGGCTTTCTTAAAGAAAATATATTAATAAAACTTATTACACTTAATTAATTTTTATCAGGGGAAGAGCTGAGTAGTAAAAGTGCATTTTAGAACACCATTAAAAATAGATTCTGCTTGGGTTTCCACTGACATCACTGTCTCCTACAGAATCTGTTTCCAATATTGAAGCAAAATTAGCCACCTCTATTTTAGCAGCTTATACATTGTGTTCATACATCTTACTTTAATTTTCATATACGGATTCTCTTTGTAATCTGTCTCTGGAGTTTGCAAAATCACAGAATCACAGAACACAGAATGGCCAGGGTTGGAAGGGACCTCAAGGATCATGAATCTACAAACCCCCTGCCACAGGCAGGGCCACCAACCTCCCCATTTAATACTAGACCAGGCTGCCCAAGGCACAATCCAATCTGACCTTGAACACCTCCAGGGACGGGGCATCCACAACCTCTCTGGGCAGCCTGTTCCAGCACCTCACCATTCTCTCTGTAAAGAATTTTCCCCTGAAAACCAACCTAAATCTTCCCTCCCTCAACTTAAAACCATTTCCCCTTGTCCTGCTGTTATCTACCCTTTCAAAGAGTTTACTCCCCTCCTATTTCTAGGCTCCCTTTAGGTACTGAAAGGCTGCAATGAGGTCACCCCACAGCCTTCTTTTCTCCTTCTTTTCTCTGAAAAGATTGGCGTGTTGCACCAAAACATTCAAGATGGTTTGGGGGATCCTGTAACGAGGGTAGTCATTATAGCTCAGTTTTTCTAGTTAAAATAGCATTAATTTTTCTATTCTATTCTATTTTTAAGATATATTTTATATCTAAATATATAAATAACATATAAATATATAAATGAAATGCATTATATTTTTGTCATATGTAGGTCACTCTGAAAGTAATACTTCATATTTATTTCCATGGAAACTACAACTCATACAAAGAGCTTAATAACACTATTCAGCAGAGCAAAGTCTCAGCTACAAAATATTGTTTTTGCATATAGTTACCACCATTAGCTATGCATTTCATTTTCACCAGTGATAAGCAAGAACCCTCATGCTGTGCTAATAAAAACCTGCATAGCCATCTGGAATGTGGCTTTTCTTTCACTGGCACTACTGCCAAAATGCACCATCCACTGCCTCACTGTGCTCACTGTTTGCTCTTCATAAACATTTAGGAAGCATCAATAAAGGCCAATGGATACCATTTTTTTCACATGGAGAAATTCAGTGATGCATCTTTACTTCATGCACACCTCCATGTCAGACACCATTCTGTCAGGTTGTCCCTCTGCTGCTATCTGTCACACGGCAACAAAGTGTAATGGAATACTGGCAGGAAGGTTCAGCCTCTGCTATCATACCACCATCATCTGCCTCTGACATTGTGAGCCAACATAACAAAATAGGAGGCACTGCTTACTTTTGAAGCAAATCTCTTACACTCTAAGTGTTGTTTAACTGAATTCAAAGATAACAGATTAACTGAAATTAAAAGTGACCTCATCAGTTATAATTGCAAGGAAGTCTGATGATAACATATTAATAATAATAAATTTTTCATACATGGAAGGATTCATTATTATTTTTTTCCTTGTTTGAAATTGATCTGTTAAAAAACAGAATGAAAAAATGAGACGTATATTTTAAGAACACATATATTTATTTTCTTTGTTTTAATTTCAGCCTGTATTAAAAAGTTTCATACACAATTATAATAACTGCTGGATATGTACTATTATATTCCCTCAAGAATACTAAGTCAGTGCAACTTTTTGTTGATTTTTCTTAGAACTAGCACATAAATGAAGATTCCCAGAAAACAATAACTATACCTGATAAGTTTAGCCAGTCTACTTTTTCAGTTTGTGGGAAGAGACCTATCTCTCTTTAGAGAGGCATATGTCTATAGTTCATTTATTCATTTATTCTTATCCACAAAACTGATACTCCTCAGTAAAAATACTAGATTTTGAACAAAACAAAGAAACAACTTCAACATGAGCTTTTTTAAATATACTGGAAGTTTCCTATGGAGTAATACTTTTATTTCAGAAAAGCATTTTGATACATTTTTGGGGAGCCCTCCTCCACTGACCTGTCAGCAGTACTGCCTGCAGAAGGGAGGAATAACAGGCTTCGTGCTGAAATGAAAATGATACTGCACAACTCAGAACAGGAGATAGCTCTCATACAGTAGTTCCTATGTGGATGCTTTTAGATTGTCTGCTGCTAGAAGAGCAAAATTGTGCACTTAAAAAATGTGCACAAGTTTATCTGATGTAGGTTGGCTTGAAATTTAAATGTCTGCTAGTTTTTTTATACGAAATCATTTCATATTTGCTTAAAGCAGTAATTCTCAGTCTGTAAGATGCGGAAGTCAAGTAATTCAAGACAGTATCTGTGGGTCACAAAAATTGTTTGTTTAATCTATGTCAATTCTGTAATGGAAGGAGATTTTTTGGTGTTGAGAACCATGTAGTTTATCAGGCCGAAAGCAAGTGATGAGTAAGAACTATTTCTGCAGTACCATTATATATATATATATATAAAAGATGTAGTCACATTAAAAATAAAAACTTGTGAATGTAGAGAATCATTTTATTTTTAATTGGTATTGATAAGTAAGTATAACTATTCTACTGGACTATTAAAATGCATACTGTAGATGAAAAAAGAATGAGGCTCTTGAAAAATTCTTGCTTTTCTATATTTGATACTAAAAATCATTGTCCAACAATGCATTCCATTTTTCCTCTCCCCTACCTTTTTCTATACTTACTGCTTCTCAATTGTGGCACAGGATGTTCTCAGGAGTTAAGCTGAAGCAGATAAACATGGATTTTCTGTGTAGTTTGCACAAAGATCAGCCTTAGGCATGTTGTAAATGATTAGTGAATAGATGATCTGGTAGTATAACAAACAATTTAATTTATGTGTCTTTTTTTCCAGAGTGTCATTCATAAAGTTTGAGAATAAAAACTTCAATACATAGCAAAAAGACAGAAATATTTCCTTAAAATAATGCTTACAATGGAATCTATGGAATTTCATATAGTTTGAACTGTTAAAAATACCAGTTAGATCTTTATAATGCTATCTCTACAATGCATGGCTAAACAAGTCAGAGTTGGGAAAAACACTGTTTTTCCTCCTTTTAAATAAGTAATCCAATCTGACAGTATTGTAATGATCTCAAAAGATGTACCTCTTCCAATCACAATTAAAAAAAAATACTACTGAGCACAGGACAGCAAAAGACTTCTCAGTTCATTCTTTGGAGCTTCTCAGTACTGATTAAAATGAAAAGATAATGTTAGAGGTTTTATGGGGGATGGATGGGAAAGAAGTGTGGGTTTAACACAGACATGCCAGGGATTTCTCCCCAAAATCTTCAGTGATAAGAGTGAACTGAATGCAGTAGGGGGTTGGCCAGGACCAGGAGGTCGCGCCACATAGGAAAGCCATGCTGGGCAAGCCATGCCCTCCCAGGAAATCCCCGATGAAATGCTGCAGCAATGCACAGAAGAGTACATGTTGACATTTTTAACTTGATCTTGGATTGATTAATCTGTTTCAGGAAAGGATGTGGCTACAGAGACAGGAGCTTAGTCCAGTTATAGTCAAATGTCCTCTATAAGCATAATCATTCATCTTGCATTCTGTTGCCATAGGGAAAAAAGTATTTTATATGCAACATACAGCCTCACATTTCTGTTGTGGTACTATGGTTGAGGAGTCCTCAGCTTGAACAGGCACAGCAACTGTCATCAATGATCCTTTCTGATTTAAAAGAATATTCAGAAGACAATGAGTATCACCCCTATCTATACTACGAATTGCACATGCTCACTGAATGGCATGCACAAGAATTCTCTCTCCTTCCAAATGTGATGCTACAAAAATGATAGCTTGCTTCCAATATAAGATTTCTGTAATTGTTATTATTAATGTTATTATTAAAAATAAATATTTATTTACAGTTATTTTTCACTTCTACATAACTTTGAAATACAACAAATATTCTTAAGAAACCTGCATTTAACTCCTATGGATGCTAAGAAGAGGCCCTCAGTATTAAAATGTTAACGGACTTGTATTTCAAATGTCAAGTTATTACCATACTTTGGGCAATACTAAAAAAAGAGTTTCCATTCTCAGTTCTTTTTTACTGGCAACATGTACCTTGCTAATTTGAAGTACGTCTTTCAGATATATGTCTATTCATACAGTAAAAGTCCTCATTTCTGTATTTGTTGCAAATCTAGGCATATTTTTCCATTGTCTTTTCCATGTTTTTAGTCAGACATTTTTTCCAAGTCCCATTCTAGGGCCTACATAATTCTGAATGCTTATAAAAGGAGTTGTAGAGTCCTAAAAATCTGTCTTGAAAATAAGCAGTTCAAAATCACTACATGTGATATATATGTTTCACTTTTAACAATATATTTATAATTACAGAACTCTGGAATTTTGATGGCAACAAAGCATTTAATAAGATAACAATATTCCACTTGCGCATGTTAAGATGATCTGCTATTGCTGTTTCAAACAAAAACCAGTAAAAGCCGGTCACTCAAATTGGAATTTTCAGTATAATTGGTAATACGGACGTTTCCTGGAAGAAAACAGAACCAAACAACTAACATATCTTCTTGACCTTCACCTGACCTCTGCTCTCTGAAGACTAAGTGTTCTTGGTAGCCATGTGTTTAGAGTTTATCCCTTCTATTAGATACACCATTCAAATTGATATTAGCACAGAGGTCTCTAGGGAATCGTTATTTGGAGAAAAGACCTGAGAGTTTTAATACTACTTTTCGAAGAAATTTTATTCTACAATGAAATAGAAAGAATGGAAGAAAACTGTTCTTGATAGCACTGAAAAATAATGCACCAAATTCATCTGCACAAAGTTCTTCAGTTTGTCCAAATCAGACTTTGGGGTTAGAATCCAGTAAATCACTACTGTCTTGAGAATTATAGAGGTACAAATGATAAACAATACCTAAGTTACTGAGTGAAGTAGAGGTTATTCTTCTAATGAGTTGAGAATTTTTGTCTACTTAACTAATCAGCTTTCTAGTTAAAACAAACCAAAGAAAAGTGAACTGGAGAGGAAAATGATTATGAGGAAGGAAGAAGGTATAAAAATTATATTTGTAGCTCTAGTTAATTAAACCATAATACCACACACAAATAGAAATAAAAGGTATTCCTTAAGACATCTGTTAGTTTATGGCAAATTATTATTGCTGTTTTATTATTATTGCAATTATAGCACCACAATAATACGTAGCTAAAATTTCACTCAGCATTGTGTAGAATAATAAACTATTGCATTTGTTCTCACTTTAAAGGGAAAGGGAAGAACTGACTCTTTCTGAAACAGCTGAAGTAAAAATCTTTTCAATTAATATTATTTATATCAGAAATTTCCCAATTTTGACTTGTCCCAGCTGACTGCATCAGCATATTTCATTCAATTGCCATCTGTGTTCTTAGTGCTGAAATAGTTTCAGATGAATGTGCAAACAGTCCAAAGTCCTGTGTACAGATAATACTCCTAATTAGCCATTCCCAGGGGTCAGTGTGCGAAAAGGCACCAGTTTAACACTGTTAAAATGATTTCGAAAGAGTTCCCAACATCTTTACCAAAGGAATCAATCAAAAATTCTTCAGAAGAAAATGTAATTGCTTTCAAGGATTAAAATTTTAATCAGGAGTATTCAATTAGCAGTTAATATTGAGATCCACAGTCTAGATTTGTATGCAAATGTACCATTCTTATACACAGTCTTGAAGATAAAGGCAGTTCATAGCAAATGCAGTCTCTCAGCTCATCAAGTCAGTGATAATTTACTTTGAAGAATATTTTACACGTGCTGCATTTGGGTGTGGAAATCAGTTCACTTTTGCCCCTTCCTCTGTAATTAATCTTCTTTACATTACTTATGTGTAGCAGCTCATAAGATTTTCATCCCTGTGCATCTGGTGACTTTAAAGATACCAGAACAGCATAAGATAAATAATATATATTAACTGTATAGCCAGAACTGAACTTTGTAATTCATATTTATTTATTCAAGAGCAACAATTGTGGAGTTAAAGAACCAGAAAAGAAAACCTACATGGTTTCTAAAATTCAGATCTGAAGAACTACTGATTAAAAATGTCAGCACCTTCTTTAAAAAACCTTTCCCATAAAATGTTACATGTGCTGGGAGTAGAGGCTAAGTTGCAATAGATGTAAAAATGTTATATTGATTATTCTAGAATTATGTCTCTTTACCAAAATCCAGCTTTAGTTTTATGAAGTAGAATTTTGAACTCACAGTTAGAGATAAATTTAATTACTGCATATTTTTAAATTGAAAATATTGCATTTATATTTGCTCATTTTGGACTTGACGAATATCAAAAATCTATTCATTAAAAACTTCCCATAGGGCATAGAAATGTGTTAAAATGGTTTCTATAAAGTTATTTTATTTTCTGATATATATCATAGAATGTTCTATTTTATCCTCAGAGTGCAGTCAGTACATACCAGACACTCAGAGAAATAGTTCAATAATTTAATTTCACCTTGAAAACTGCAGGTAGTGTCTGTTGTAAGTGGCACAATCTATTCTTATGTAGAGTCTAACATAAATAGCATTATTCAGAGTTCTGAACATGTGAAAACTTCAATGACATTGATAAGTTTTAAATCTGACCCTCCAAAGTTGTCTAAGTTATGTCAATATTATTTATGTTTTAATGTTCTGATTTTTATTTGAAAATATGTCATGAGTATATAACCAAGTTCTTCATGCAGATGAAGATACTACTCTAAACAGATACTACTCTAAAATCAAAAAGAAACAAGCAGACAAGAGATGTCCCTAACCATTACTTGAATTAAATCTCTAATTAATTATATATCAAAAACTTAATATAGTGATAGACATTTTGATCATTAGGAATCTTGCTAGGAATGTAAATACTTAAAAGCGCTAAGGTTGATTATACACATAGCTAATTCACTCATGGGTTATATTTTTGTAAATCTAATACAACAACAATCAAGTGCTGTCAGTGCTTTAGATTTTTTTCACTGGACTGATTGTTGGTGACATTTTTGGTAATGTTTTTGTATCTAATTTTGGAAAGGCCAGATCAATTAATTTCTGCTCTGATTTCTTAACTGCCACATGAAGATTGTGTATATGTATATCAATACACATTTATGAGTGAACGTGCACCTGAGTCTTCAGTACTAGAAACTGAATAGAAATACTACTTCTGTTATAGCCATTTGCAGAAGTGAGCTCTTAAGAGCAAAAAAACTGGGGAAGAACACAGGATGAGGAGAGAAGAGGAGAGGAGATAATACAGTTTACTAAGATAGAGAAAAAAGATGCTCATGACAAATATTTATAAATATATGTATATAACTAGTAATGCACAAGTAACTGCTCACCACCTCCTGACTCATGCCAGCTAGCCCACTGGGCAGTAGAAGAGGAAGAAATGAACTTCTACCCTCTTCAGAACTTCTGCACAATAAGGTATGGAATATCCTGTTGGCCAGTTTTAGTCAACTGTCCTAATTCTGTTCTCTCCCACCTACTTGGACCCTTCACTGAGAAAAGCCTTGGCTCTGTACAACTTTGCTTAGCAGCAACTATAAACATCATTGTATTATCAACATTGTTTTTCTCCTAGAAGCAAAAGAGAGCATCATGCCAGACACTCTGAAGAGAAAATTCTGTACCAGCTGAAACTAAGATAGAATCATCTGGAAGAGATCTTCAAAGATCTTCCAGTCCAGCTAACCACTTCAGGGCTAACTTTAAGTTATAGCTTATTACTAAGATACTTGTGTACTCTTGGACACTGACAGTATGGGACATCAACTGCTTGCAAAAAAGCCTGTTCAGACGTTTGACAACACTTATGGTAAAAAAATTTTTTCCTAATATCTAGTCTGAACATCCCTGAAGCAGCTTTGTGTTATTCTCACTCATTCTATCACTGTCTATTACAGAGAAGAAACTGGCACCTCCCTCTCCATTTCTCCTCAAGAAGTTGCAGAGCAATGAGATTACCTCTTAGCCTCCTTTCCTCAAGTAGACAAATCAATTGTCCTCAGTTTCACTTTATAAGAGAAGCCTTCCAACTTTTTTATCAGGTTTGTTGTATTCTCTGGACACTTTTGAGTATATATTAACATCCTTATATTATGAGCCTAGAACTGCACTCAGTATTCAAGGCAAGAACGTATAAACACTATACAGTCAGATAATCACCTCTTTTGATCAGCTTTCTATGCTATGTTTAATGTACCCCCAAATTCATTTTTCCCTCTTGGCTGCTGGGGCACACTGCAGACCCATTTTGAGCCTGCTGTCACAAGCACTCTCAGGTCCCTTTCTGCTGAACCACCTGTCTCTCAGTCTGTGGCTGTGTCCAAAATGATTTCATCGCAGATGACTATGTTGAAAAAAATTGACTTTCAGCTGAGAATTTGTTCTATCAAACAATGTTATAGTTCTCTTTGTACCTGTAATAATTTCAATAAAAATAAGTAGGAGGCATTACTTTCAGAGCAACCTATGTTTTTTTCAGATATTCAACTCAAGTTAGAGTTGCTTTTTATTGGATATTTTAATAAAGGAATATTTAATAAAGGAATAAGCTACTTAAGAAATCAATATGTTTATAAAGTAATTAAAAAAAACATAAACAAAACAATTCAAAACACAACCAAAAAAGCAACAGTGACTCTTCTTAGTTAACAGATATTCATTCCTCCCTCATCCTTCCCAATCCAACCCTTCCAAAGTATGAGAGATAAAGCTTATTTTTCTGCACAGGTACAGAATCCGTGTGGTGATTGTTCCAATACTTTTTAGAAATTTCTGGAGTACAGAAAAACTATGCTTCTCAGGGAGGCCACAAAAACATCTTTATTTGAAGAACCAAATGAAGGAAACAAAAATTGGAGAAAGAATGAATAAAGAAAGCAAGCAAAGTAAGAATCTTGGTGGCAGCTTCTGATGATCTTCAGCAGGCTGCTTCATGTTTTTTGCCATTATCTGAAGCAAAGTGCTAGCCTTTTGCTTATCCTCATTCACATAAAGTTCTTATATTTGACAAATGACCTACAAGTGATTTACATACATATTTCACATCTTCACATATTTTGAGGAATTCATTAGTCCTAGAGACTAAAAAATTTCTTTGCAAAGGAATATCAAAATGTGACAACAAAAAAAGAAAATGCTGTAATCTTTTCTATATTGTGTTTATGTAAATACATATTTATAATTTCCCAAACTATTTTAGAGAGATAATCTTCAGTGTTCCAGTAGTATAAATTTGAAGGGAATAGTTGTATACTATTCCACTGAAATGCAGAATGTTTAGGCATGAGGATACTCTGTCCAGTTTCAGTATTTTATCTAATTATCCATGTCCTGACCTGCCTTCCTCAAATTTTTATTACTGCAAGACATAACTTCTTGTCTCACTTACAACAACCGAGCTTGCAAGGGGGAGAAATTTTAAAGCTACCTGGATCTCCTGCAACATCTGAAGACACCCTGTGTGTGGTGACAGGCATAGTTGCTGAGTGATTGCCAAGCCTGATTCAGGCTGCTTTGCCCTTAGCAAGCCATCAGCTGTAAATGGGAATCAATGGACTCCAATTCCTACTTATTTTCTTGTCTTGTTTCTCATTCATAGTGTATCTTGATGAAAACATTTCTTAAAACACTTGTAATTTTCAGGATATGTCTGTGTTAAGATCACTGTCTTATAGAGAAGGAAAGACAGTTTTCTTTATGAACTCTTTTGTTCTTTTTCTTGCACTTTTCCTGTACTCTTCAGCAAAGCAAAATTGCAGTGCATGAACGTTCATTTACTGAACCTAATTGTAAAAAACTACACCAATTAAGCCAAGATATGTAAGGTCCTCAAACAAACTTGCACTGGTAATGCAAAGAAATTTGAGAAATTTTAGTAACCTTATTAGCACCACATTATGCTAATATAATATTACTAATAATAATATGCTAATGATATATATCAAACAGACTTTGAATAGATTTTCAGAAGAAAAAAAAAAAGAAAAAAAATCAGTGTTTAGGGTACGTCTCTATAATAGGATCTTTCCCAGTTTAAGAAATTAAGAAGAAATTTAATGTTAAGGATGTTTTTTAAAACATGTTGAGACAAGTGTTTCTTTATTCTCACCTACCAAGCATATAAGTTTCTTAGCATCTACAAGGTAAATTGCTGGATGCAACCTCTTTATGAGATGCAGTGATACAGTTTCCACCAGAAATGGTGCCCAGTACTTAATTATGAGTCATCATCTACGAATAATATATTCCAAGATAAATAAGTAAAGAAATTAATTTGGCCTATTTGGAGGGTGTCAGTGAGATTGAGCCATTTCTTTTTTCTACAAACCAACAGCTGACAAAATGGAGATTTAAAAATGACTATTTGCAGGTGCTGGGGACACAAGTTTTTTAAAGAACTGTATTTTCTCAATGTTTTTTTTTTTCCATCAGAAATTTAGTAACTGTAGAACTTCCGTATTTATTCTTTTGAAGGCACTAAAAGTGATGTGTTTATCTACAGCTAAAAACCATAATTAGCTTAAGATATGGAATGCCCCAAATAAATGAAGAATAGGTTATTCAGAAGCACAGTTTGTACTGCCAGTATTTTGTTAAATATTTGCAGAAAACGTTATTTGCATCATTTGTGAGTTACAGAAACCTTTTATAATTATGGCCTAAGGTATTATAGAAAAAGTTATTTAAGTAATTCCCTAAGATTGCTGCTTAGTGTACCAAGCATTAATCATCTGTTGTGTCTATTATAAATGCAAAAGCAATTAAGTAGATCTGTGGTGAGAACAGGTTATTGCTATCTTCATAAAGAAGCATTTTTCATTGGTGTCATTAAAAATTAAGATTGTGGGTACATTTATTTATTTATTTAGTCAAGAAAAAAAAGTATTACATGACACCAGAAGCTCTTGAGGTATTTTAAAAGGTGAAACAACTAAATTTTGATAAATTGTGTATCAATAAACATAGGTGAGCAATTGCATTGTCCAAGAATTTAAGTTTTATTTACAATATATATTCAGAATAATCCCAACAGAATTGAGAAAATCATTCCAAATATAAACACAATAGAAAATAAATCTACCCGCACCCAATAAGTAGCAATAATTTATGTATTTGTTATATAATTTATAAAAATCAATATCCTAAGATATACTCAGGTTTTGTTCAGAAAGCATGAATAAGTATCAGTCTTGCATGCAATTACTTTTTGGGTCTAACTTTTGAATGTACAACCTGCTGTCCTTGCCCTGTGAATTCACTGAAGGCAATGAAAATGTTGAGTGAAAAATAATAAAAGACTGACTGTCAGGCAGGCAAAAAGCAATTACACAAGAAAACAAAGAAAGTGAAACAGAAGTTTGGTAAGCTAACATGCTTGCATGCATACTTTAACAGGCTGCTGCTTCTCAAAGTTTTTCTTTGCTGAACTTGGATAACTGATAATAGTCTTTTCCTGCTCAATAAAATATGGTTTAAATGCCATGTAAGGTTTCTGACACCTTAAAACATGCTCAAAGAACTTTTGCTTCTATGAGCACATTCATTTTCTTGTGTATCTAAAAGAATCAACAGCCTATTGTACAGAATACTCAGAGCTAAAAACAGATTAGGTTAAACTGTAACTTTTTTTAAACTCTGTATAGCTTGAGCATGCTTTGATTTCTGAGTTTTGGTTACCTAGGAGTAAAAACAACAACTCATAAATGAGGTTTAGGGACTGTCTCATTTAACAGCTTGGAAACTTCACACAAACTTAGATGCTGAAATCTGTCAATTAATCCAAGATTTTGTTGTGTTCTTAAAGTTTTGTACTCAATGTGTAATTATGTTTTGAGCACACCATCACCCACTGAGTTCCAACTGGGAACAGTGTCATTTCAGTGCTACCTCTGCAATGACTGAAAAGCATGTCAGCTCTTACTTTGTCTAGCTACATTTGCTACTCAGGATCTTTCCTGTTTGTTTTGTTGTTGTTATTTTTTTGTTAAATATGGGAATTTGTAAGACACATAGCTATTTAATATAATTTCCTCTTCCAAAAATCTTACCTTTTCATACACCTGTGTGTAGTTAGGCATGTTACAATCCAATCTTTTACATGGAAATCTTCTGAAAGTCTACCTAAATGTTTAAAACAAATTTTCAAATTAAGTTGAACAGAAAAAAGGGTTCTACATGGAAATTTAATTAAATGATACTAGCCATGTTGCCTTCAAATAATCAGTAAGAAAAAAAATGAAATCAATTTATGCCATAACTATGTGTAATCACAATCCAACCCCATTAAATGTGCTGTAAGGGAAAAGCAACCATTAGGAGTTCAGGAATTGCAGTCTTTTAAAACATAATATCACAGAGCCAGTTGTCTCTCTACTTACTGTCTCCAGTAAGCCATTTATTTAGTTGAATATAATAAATATTCCATTAGCTGTATATTCCTTTGTCAAGATTCAATGCCTTCTGCAAAGACAACTGTCTAATTTAATGCAACATAAAGCAGCCACATCAACACAAGAAATATCAAGGCCATTTTCAGGCCGAATTATTGGAAGAATCTCTCACAAAATGCTCATGAAACTCATGGTATTGAATTCCAAATCTTTGTTGCATCATAATTATCATCTCCTAATTACAAAAGTAATAAGTAGTGAAAGTAACAAGAGTAGTAGCACTTTCTTCATTTTGGTTGCAGTTAGCTGAACTTTATTAGAGGAAACGTCCCATAAAAGAAATAATGAAATAAATTTCCTTTGAAAAAAATTATTCTGAGCAGTTAGAATTTGCTGTAAGATTTGTCCTAATCTCTCAAAGGGAATAAATATAAAATGTAAAATAAACATAAATTATTATTTTTAAAGCATTGTGTTTTAAGCATTACATATTAAGTACTATGTATTGCATATTATGCTATCAAATATCAAATACTAAAATTAAATTTTATTTGGATTGTTTATTTTTATATGGCAAAGTAAACAATATTTGAAGATGAACTGTTCTCTGTATTTTAGGTGAAGGAAAGAAGTTGCAAGGATTTTAACTGCTACAGGAGATATAGTGGTTGGAAAATTGGGAAAACCTTTGCAACAGATAATGCACTAGAGGTCAATGCACAATCCATCGCTTTAAGAACAAGTTGAACAAGACATCTCTTAAGAATGGCTCATGAGTAGGAGATGCCTACAAGCATGGGAATGGACTAGGTCACGTCTTCTAACTCTTCGTACTGGCAAAGTGAATTTATTTAAAAGGGCAGACTTACTATTACCTGTACTGTAGTGCTTTCTCTTCATTTGTTGTTATTCTTTTCTTCCAGAACTGTAAGTAACAAAGAACTAAAAGTAAACAAAGATTATTTATCAATTTATTTTTTTCTCTTTATCAGCAAACACACAGAAAAGACTGTATATATATACCTAGAGACTGCACACACACATTACACAGAGCAAATAGACTGAGGTTTTAATTATTAATTATCAGTTGTTAAATAAGAACTTTGCATATCTCACTGTTCTTCTGATTGGTAAAAAGAAGATATCCTTTTTGCAACAACACAGATAGAACCTATATACACCAAAAAACCCAAACTGAAAAACTGAACTGAAATAAAGAAAATGAAAACTGTTCCAAAGATCTACATCTTAGTTCATAAGCTAGTATCAGTGATCTTGAAACAAAATCAACTTAAACTTTGTTGTAGCAATGAAAATTAGTGTCTAGTTCTATGTTTTCTATTTGAAAGATTCAGTAGAACAAATTGGTAATATTGCTTGTAGCTTCACCAAGCAAAGCTCTTCATATTAACTGAATTCAAAATTTAGTATTTTGCCACAAATGAAAGTTTGATTGTAGCCCTCTTTATTTTCTATTACAATGCAATGAATTGCAGGTATTCTCATTTGCAAAAATTGTAAACAAAACTAGGGTGAAGACAATTAGAAGATTAAGTACTACTGAAAGTCATTGAAAAAAATAACAAAAGAAGAAGCCAAAAATAAGAAAGCAGAACAAAAAGAAACTTTCAACATAAAAAGATGGAAAATGTTTTGGAAAATGGTTTCCTGTACAGTTGATTTCTGTGGTTTTGTTAGTGGTATAAAGACCTTGCCACATATGGAAAGCAGAAGTACACATGCCACGAACTCAGGGAAGGATTAATGACATTGTACTGAGACTAGGAATTTTTTCCACAGTAGAAGTGGGCAAAGCATCTAATCATCAGAAAGTTTAGCTAGAGTCTGGAGGAATTGGGCCCTGAAGTTATAAAGGCTGCCATAAGTTTAAACAGATATAAATATCCAAACAACAGGATTTAAATATCATACCTGCCTCTTGCTATGATCAAAGTAGCAGTGAAAATCACTACTTGACTTAAAAGAGGAAGAAAAAACTTTCATGTACAGCTGATAACTAAACATTTTGAAACAGAAAATCTCCCTCAACTGTTACTCCTTTAGGTAATGTTTGATGTCTCAAAGGAGCTGCAGGATTAGAGCTATAGTATTTAAAGTAAATTTCTAAAATAAAGTTCTACACAATTGAGCCTTGATTCTCATCTCATTTATATCAGTAAAATATCAAAAAAAGGAAAAAATTGTTACTCAAATACAGAATTCAAGACAGTTGAGACATGATTGACAAGAAGAGCAATTTTTGCCTACCTAATAGCAACTATGGAATCTGCATAGATACACTGTATCAGCATCCCAAAATTCTGTAGTTAGCAATATCCAAAGTAATTCAAGTATTTTGGTACTGCCTGATGTAGAACATTAAACTTAACCACTCAAAAGAAAGGACAAGGTTCAAGACACAATTATAACATCTCTTTTTGCTTTGCTGCTATGGTGTTGTATTTAATTGCATGGGCATTCTGTTTTCCTGTTTAGCACAGCAGACAGACAGAGTGCTTTTGAAAAGCACCTGCCTACCTAATATTCTATCTGTGCTCGGTGCATGGCGCCACTATTGCTTACATATCTGAAACTCTTCTCAGAATAGGTGTACTTATTCCATTTAAAGACGTAGAACACAGAGCTGTCACCAATTTTTCACTTCTCTCTTCTGGAGAATTCATAGCTTTTTTTTTCTTTTTTCTCATAAGCCATGCAAAGGTCTGGTTTTTGTTCTCTCACTTCATACTTCTCCTACCCATTCTGATTTTAATTTGTAGCTTTAGTCGTTTTTCTTCGCACTTGTAGGACTTAGAAAAATCTAATCCCAGTATCTTGCACACTATTCTTACAAAGCAATTTGATGAAGTCATGGCAACCTGTGAAAATAAGACCAAAAAATATCTCAGCTCTTAAAGGAATTCTGTAGAGAAAATGACTAGATTTTTTACGAAACTTTTAATCACAATAATAATTATTTTTCTGAATTTCCAAGAATATTTTTTTTTTACTGATGAAAGTAATGGATATCAGAACAGTAGATGGAGCTCAGTAAGGTACTAGGTATTTCTTGATGGGAATACTCATCGAGGCTATAGCAAATATTGAGAATGTTTCCTTAGGTGGAAACCTTAAGAAATGACTAAAGATTGCATGGCAACTCATCAGTCTCAGTTTCTATCATTTACAGAATGGATAAACTTCTTATTCCCCTGAAATTTTCTGGTTATCATAACATGTTAAATTTAACAAAATTTTAAACAACAGAAAATATAATGACTGGAAAAAACAACAGCAACAACAACAATAAACTATGGTTTATCAACTTGACATGAAATGCTGGTGAATTGGATTCAACAAAGTTCTTCTTGGATCCCTGTGTTCTTTCATTTCATTAAGATTTGTAAAATTATATGTCCATTTCTTCCAAAGAATGCATAAAATAAAGTTTTTGTAGAGGTTGGCAACACAGGCAAGCCTACATCGAGAAGAAGAGTTACCTTTTAGTCAGTTTCACTTATAGAAAAAACACTTTGCAAAAAACAGCTTTCTGTCTATTCACTGGAGTAATCTTGTGATTTTTGGGGGCTTTTCAATGAAAGCAGAAACACAAAGAGGAGAGATGTCTATCTCAGACTCATGCAGCAGACATGGCAAAGATCGGTTTAGAATCAATGTTTCTTGGTCCAAAGCTCAGCCCTCTAAACAATCTGAAATACATACATACATACATACATACATACATATATACACACAGATATATTATCTGTGAAAATAATGTAAGATACTGAAAGGTACTGAATCTTAATACTGGTAAATTTCACATACAGTGTCAGAGATTTGATGTTTTGTTTGAACATTGTTTGAATAGGTTGTATGATATGAAATTCCAAAAAATATTTTTTCCAGAAGAAGAGGCAGAACTGTGAAGTTCTAAGATTTTATGGTACGCAGACTTTATGTTGAATCAAACACAGAACAGCTCCCTTCGTGGAAAATGAAATAGATGTTTTACTGGACAATCATGTTAAGGTCAAAAAACTTCTTGTCCAAATATAATTCTGCTCTTCAATATCCCTTACATTTTTTAACACAATTTATTTGCCCATTTCTAATTAGTTATTTCTCACAAATTATACTTTTATAGTTAGTAATGGCAATAATTCTACCTAAGATAAATGTTTTACAGCATTAGGCGTGTTGATGAGTATGCCATAGTTAATTCAATTCTCTAAATGTAGGTAGTTGTGGGGAATAATTTCAATTAATTTGCTTTCCTTCATCATTATTAAATTCATTTTATAAAAAAAGTTATTGGTATGAATTTGGGAATAGCAGGCTATAGCTCAGCAAATCCACTGCAAGCCTTTTGCAGATAAAACTAGGTGTTCACCCTTGCTTTATTTCACTTAGAGGAAAGAAACAGAAATTAAAAGGTTATAATAACTGAAGATATTTTATCTAAATTCTCCTGACACATATGCAATAGGATATGAAAAAGCTTTGGTGTCCTTTTTCATGCTGGTCTTCAATGTAATATTACCTCTCAAATAAAAATAAGACTATTAAAATCATGATGCAATGGGTCCAAAAGCCTATTCCTAGACTAAACCCTGAAGTCTAATCAATTGGATAAAATAAAGCTGTGATGTCACTGAGAATCTTCAAATAGTAAGCTTGGTTTCATCCTGAAAGTCTTCAGCCTAAAAGAATAAAGGTAGATGAAATTAAAATTTAGGATGCCCATGTCAGGAAGGAAATCTATCTGTCATGCAATATAAGGGGATTGAATACCTAATGTGAATCTGTTCCACTTGGAGAAGTAATTCTGTTAAATTCTGTACAGAAGCCTGCAAGAGCTCATCATGCGCAGTTACGGGAAGCCACTTGAAGCAGTTGAAAAGCCTCCTAGTCAGAAATGGAGCCGTGCAGTTATGCCATCACAGTGTTCTCACATGTGGACTTGTCTGCCACTCCTCTCCTCATCACCAACTGAGCATAGTGTCTGGGACTCTTTTTCTTCCCTTGCGTGTAGATTCAACTCAGGGTGGAAGGGGTGGGGAGAATTAAACATCTCACAGCATAGCATGGTAACTGAGCAGTCTGTGCCACTATATTTTAAAAAATTAACCAAGTTGGAGAGGTCCCTAAAAAGTAATAGGAGTTGTGTCAGGCTGATGGACATTACAGGGACAATAATGTTCAAAACTTCAAAGCAAGTTCTGTGGGAGATTAACAAAGTGAAATTGGAAAAGGAATAAAATGTCAAAGGTCTACAAAATTAAACCATCTTTTACTGATTAGCAATATTTTGTGCACAACTGTCATAAAGAGAATGTGTCATCACACAAAGCTATAATCTTGTTTGATGCCACGGAAAATCAAAAAGTGATAGAACAAAAAGACAGAAACACAGGGAATCTTAAATAAAAGTAACCGCAAAGACTTCGTTTCCATTTCATTTTTAGCAGTGTTATTTGTTCAAATTACAACAGATGTTCTTCGCCTTGACTCAGGAGCTAATCAAACACTGGAAGAAATGACAATCATTTCAGTCTCCAGTAGGCATAGCAGATGAACATGTTGTTCTGTACTTACACAGTGCACAACCAATCCTTCCTATCTGCTTTGCCACCCTCTTGTAGGGTGGGAAAATGACCAGGCAGTGACACAGTCACTCCCTTCTATTGCTAGTATAAACTATACAAGCTGAGAAAATGCCAGAAGTGTGGGTTCTGAATTCTGGAACAGGAATTCCTGACTTCCTTTGTAAATTAAGTTTAAAAAAAAAAAAAAAAAAAAAAAAATCCTAGTTTTAGAATGAATTTGAATGCACCTTTCACAGGCTTTGTGACTTCCAACATCTTTCTGAGATATTCCTAATACTTTTATACCTTTGATAATTAAATCTTTGTAGAAACAAACTCCCACTCAGTATCTTTCTCTCCCACCTCACTCAAGCTGTGTCTGTACTCAGTATTTCTGGCTTTCTAGAACAGGATCCAGACTCACACAAAATGTTATTCCACTCCAACTCTCACTTCCCTTTGCACACGCCTCCAAACACTGTGAAACTGAAGAGAAAGCAATTTCACCCTGTACCTTTGCACAACTTGGAGCACTAAAAGCTACAGTGACCTCTTTGGACTACAGGATAATTCTGATAACCTGTACCTAGGAAAAAGGTGTTGTAATGTAAGGTGGTATTTTAAATTTATGCCTTCTTTAACATTAAATTTGTTTTAAATCATACCTGGTCAACAGTAATCCTTAGACATATCTGTTTGAGGAGTATTTGTTGCAATTTGCAACCTTACCAAGAGATTACTGAACAATTTTGTGGAGTGTTAGGAAGGAAATAAATATACTAAAGGCCACAGTTCCAGTGGAATCACTCTAAATGCAATGGTTTAACTTTTGACAAAAATTACCTCCATCTTTATGTGTGCAGAACAGGGAGATTTACGTCAGAACACGTTTTCTCAAACCAATTCTTTGTTACCACGGACGGGAAACGAGGACAATTTTTAACTTTTATCAGAAGGGGGCAGTAGTTATCACCTTAAAAACGAAGGACAAGAAGACAAGAGCCTGAAACAAAGCCCACAAAATTCTCTTACTATCGGTGTTTTCGTGTTCTTGTCATTTGTTTATTTTTTTAACTATCCATCCACCACTAAAGGAGCATTAACAGAAAGCTGTTAGATAACAGTTTTAATAGTCCTCACTTGAATACGTTTTTTTGGTTTGTTTCCTGTGGGAAATTTCTTCACCTGACGTGGTTTAATTTTGCTGATGAAGATAGTTTAGATAGTTGACCAAAGGCTTTTTTTTTTTTTTTTTTTAAACAAAGAAGTTAGAAGTTTAACAAGTTAGTAGCTCTTTTAATAGACACAAATATAATTACATCATTCTGAACTTGCCACACTTGGACCCAATACCATCCCAATGACATCGGTATCAGGCTGAACAGAATAAAGAATGACTTAAAATGATGGGAAAAATTTGTGACCAGCCAAAAATCCATAGTTTATTTATTTATTTATTTTCATTTTTTCAATTCTAGATCAGATTTTTCTTTATTCTTAGGAAGCAATTTTATCTTTAAATGATTTTTCTTGGCTGTCTGTACCTCTCTAAAGTTTCTTTTCTGAAAAAGTGTTGAATAGCATGCCTGTTTGCTGATTTTCATTGACAAGCATGGGAGGATTTTGTTATTGGAGTGTCTGAATTCTCCATGTTGGTACTCACAACAATAATTCCAAAACTGATATACAACCCTGACAAAGGAAAAGACAATTGTTGAAGGCTATAGTGTTTTCTGAACTCTTCTATGGATGAGTTGTTATCCTTTTAATATCATTCTATACGAGTTTAGAGGCAGAGGAAAGAGTCTTCCAAATGCTTGCATTGGCATTCTTTATACATCAATTAATTTAATGAATTTTTAACAAAAACCTAACTAGGATTCCGCTGGAAATTTAAAAATGGAACAGTCTTAAATCTTTTCCTTGAACTGAATTCAAAACTTACATTTAGACAAAAGTCAATCTCAATTTGTAATTTCAAACTCTCATTAGCTTTCTAACTTTATAACAATTTATATTCTTTGAGCTTTATCTCCTTTCATCATGCTCACTTTTCATGAAAGCTTCATTAAAACCAGACAGTTTCCAGTTGATTTAACTGCATTCATTCAAGTTAAAAGCCTTGCAGATCATTGCAGATCAGCTTTCCAAACTGAAGTACATGAAGATTTCCTTGGATGTTAATGAACAAAGCAAACATGCAATATCAGATTACCAGGCAAGTGCATATCATATATATATATATATATATATATGGGTGTTGATATATATATGATATGCATATAATACATATATATATGGGGGTTGAAACTAGGTGAACATTGTGGTCCTTTTCAACCCAGGCCATTTATGATTCTATGATTTCACATCCAAATTTCAATATCATTTTAGGTCTAGATTATAATCAGATATGAATCTAATTTCCCTTAAATGCAGGTGCTAACATTAATTACCTTTTTGCTGAAGTATAGCAAATCTAATAATTAGTACGGTTTATTATTGACCCCTTGAAATTTTTTCAGGCTTCCAGGGACTGCATTCTCATATACTTGAAACTACCATATGATCTCCCTGCATCCATGTCATGATCTCAAAAGGAACTTGTTGGCTTTAAGACCCACAGGTCACCCACACACTTACATAGACATAATGCCATACAGAAGTTACTTTGATCCATCCTGTTTCAGAATAATTTTTTTTCTCTTGAAAAGGGTGCAAAAGAAAGCAAATGGAAAATGCAAAGGGACTTTTGGGACTTCGACGTATTTTTTTGTTTGGAGCCCATATTAGTTCTCAGTAGACTTTATTGTTTTTGTACTGCTTCAGATGAAAATGTAAGGAGGTTAACATGTTTGTTATATGTAAGTCTTCAGAACCAGAAGGTAACTCTTCATTTCCTATGTTTAGCCAAATTAAATAAATATTTTTCAATGTTTTGTCATTTTCATTCATTGTCATAAGCTTAGAAAAAAATAGGTGGATTAAAATAAACCTATAATTTTCAAAGTATAAGAAAAAAAAATCCGTATTTTTTCATCTAAAGAAGGAACTACGCATAAATGAGAAAAACTTATTATGGGGTTTTTGGACATTCCAATTTTCATTTATCTTCTAATTAGAGGTGAACATTTATTGCTAATTTTAATTTGTTTGTTTTTTTCTTTATAAGGTATTATTTTGTAGTTAATTTCAACCTTCACTTCTAAGCAAATATCTTAAAA
Organism: Centrocercus urophasianus; assembly: GCF_019232065.1. Taxonomy (NCBI): domain Eukaryota; kingdom Metazoa; phylum Chordata; class Aves; order Galliformes; family Phasianidae; genus Centrocercus; species Centrocercus urophasianus. Next base: position 41,944,622 of record NW_024884253.1, read on the forward strand.
AATTACCATAATTCTGTCTCACACACCTAATAATATATTAAAACATAGCTACTAAGGCAGCTTTAGTTGGTAGGGAACCATTACTTACAACTAAGTACAATCCCTTTAACATACTCCCCTGATTTTTATGACACAAAAAATTAAATGTAAACCAAGATTAGTACATGCCTTTTTGTCTAATGATATGCATTTCATAAATTCTTGATCTTTCCTTGTGTCATGTTCAATTTAGATCATGTAGGTTTTACGAAGGTTTTACTTTCTTTTTTCTATGTCTACTGTTTGACTGTAATAACAACCTTTAACCTAAAAAGATCTACAGCATCCTTGCTTAAGAAACTGCAAGGTTGTGAGAGAAGGAAGCACCTAAAGCCTTGGTGAATATCGTGAAAGACTAACTGCCTTCTGCTTTGCAGATCACTAACTGAAATATTGATGCTTCAGCTTGGTGGAGAAGTAATAGTGATGAAGACAAACAATTCCAGCTTCAGCATCAGTAAGGTGCATTAAAAAATAACAAGCCTTCTTCCTTCACATAATAGAGCCAAACAGTTTAGAAAAAAGTAAAAAGAAAAATCTAGGTCAAAATTAATTTTCTTGTGATTTCCAGATTTGAAAAGCCAACCTGATTTCTCATTGAGAAGTCTCAATAATAGGTGAGAACAGTGTTACTGAAGTCAGATAGTCTTAAATTTTAAAGGAAGAAAAAAAAAAAAAGAAAGAAAGAAAGGTAATACATGATTTTGAATTTCTATTCTACCCTACTTTCCAAGCACCTGCTTGGACAGCTTGGATTTAATATGAAGAATAAAGGTAAAGAATTATATCGTACAAAAATATGCATATGCATACTGAAGATTCAGTGATCAGTTGAATTGTGTATTAATTTTAATTTTTTTTAGTATGTGTTTTAAATATATGTTTTAATTATAATAAAGTAAAAATGCAGAGAAAAAATACATGACAAAAGGTAGCAAAACGGAATTTTATTTGAATTTTTTACCTAAACTGCAACCTGTGGATAGTGCCCAACTGCTAAACTAACTAAATCAATGAACCAAATACATTCCTATCTCTATATTATGTTTTGTGTAATACTTGCATTTATTACAAAGAGATACACAGAGGGATGGGTATTTATTACATTTATGATTCTCTTTCAGATTGATAATTTTCCTCCTCTTAACTCTTAATTTAAACCCCAGGATTCAAGAATATCCAGTGACTCAGTAAGCTAATGGGGGACTTTTTTTGAACTAACATCTGTCAGCATGACAGTGTTAAATGGTGATGTGACCATCAGGGTGACATCAGGTGACCTGACACCAGTAAAATAGATCTGTGTTTTGTTTCTTTCACCTGATCATCTTTTCAAATGAGATGATTTAAAAAGCTGAACTTGAATACACAGATTTAGAAGTACTATAAATGTTGCACTGCTGCCTCAAATTATCACAAGATGATAGAGATCCACTAGGAAAGCTTTTACAAAACTAGGGTGAGGGAAAAGAACAAAGTTGTCAGCATAGATGCAGCACAGTCCTGGTCTGCATACGCTTCTGCTCTGCCTGGCTGTGCAATCAGGGAACAGGAGGAAACATAAGAGTTACCTTTTTGTTTCAGCAGTGGCTCAGCATCTTGGTCTCCACTGACACCATTCTTTGAATTAAGTGATCCAGAAATAGGGCAAACTGAGAATAGATATCATCCTGCGCATGACTCCTCTGCATAGCCTATCATAGCCTGATGAGCTGATATTATTAGAGGGAATTCTGCTTCTCAGAAGTGGTAAAATATACATTATCCTTTCAAGGTGCAGTTCCTGTCATGGCTCTAGCTTCTGGATTGGGAATTAAATCTCCCCTGCTCCTCACATGTTGCATAAGAGCTAGGAAATTAAGCCAATGCCTCTGAAATTCCAAGGAGTTACTCTGTGAGGTTCCAGCAGTTTATTACTTTCGAATTGATGTGTATGAGCTTTTGGCTTAAAAGCCTTCTGATGCTTTTCATCAAGTTCTTCGAGAGCTGAGTTGCCACTTACTTCTATAAAGCTGAAAAAGAGCTGAATGTAGCTCTAAGGGGTCTCTAGAAAAGAGAACCTCTAAAGGGTGCTCACCAGAAGGATTCATTTCTCCTTACTGCGTCAGACACTTTTGCAATGTTACAGACGATGTCTACTCATAGTGTCTTCAAAAATCTGTTTTTCAGCTGCTTTAATACTCACTTAAAATGCAGTTATGGCCTCTGCCCTACAGAATATCAGGAAAAAGACACTGAACTCAAGAATCAGAAGGTATGTTTTTTACAGTAGTGATCCTTTCTATCTGAATGTCTCTATATCCAAGACATTAGGCATGGATTTGTTATTTGCACAACATTTTGCAATACTCTAAGCCTTAATGTATGTAACAAACTGTCAAAGATACAGCTAGGCTAGTACATGTTAGAAGCTATAATTATGGAGTGCTTCAAAAATTTCTAATACTATGCCATCTGGTGCACAGGGGACATTAATGAATTTAGAAATTTAATGGAATGTTTCCTACATTCTGAATGCCTGAAAATTGGTTACTATCTACAAATTAATGACAGGTTTATCAACATATCAAAAAAGTCTCTTCAATTGGACCATTAAGTAGTCAGCCAATTGCTAAATACTGGTAATTATTGCTTAAATAATTCTGCTCTATAATTTTTATTTATTTTACTTCCCCCAGTCTAGGGATTTCCTACATTTTCAAATGTGTATGTTTATTTCTCATATGATTTATAAACAATACAAATGTATTTTTAAATGAAAAAAAAAAAAAGACAAAAAGATCTGCAATCCTAAAATTATTTTCCTGAAAATGTTCTACAACAACAGATAAATATAGAATTCACTTAAAACAATGTTGATTCAATATGTTCAATCCACAGCATCTCCACAAATACTCATATACATCTTTTTCTTTAGCACCATATACTTAGCATGAGGCATGAATACTCTTTGTACTCAAGAAGAGGTGGGTCAGTATTCCACACTTCTTTTATCTAAGGACACAGTTCAAACACAGTTGAAATTTAGATGAAAGAATAATGAGTAAGGAAATAAATTGTTGTTTAGTCATCAACTTTTGCTCTTTATATTATGTAGGAAAGACAGAAAGTAATGCCTCGTGTTTCTTTCCATGGAATCTACAAGGGATATAAAAAGCACAACAACACTATTTGATAGATGAAACTCTCAGCAAGAAAGCACTACTTTTTAACATAGAGACTACTATTAGCTATGCACTTTCCCTAGTGATGAAAAAGAGCCTGCATGCTGCACTTGTAAAATTCGGCGCGACTGGAAATGACCCATTGTTTCACTGTTTGAGGTGCTGTGATGGCATTCTTACTAGGAAAATGTTGCTCACTCTATCTTTCGACAGCCCAAACACATGGAAGTTAGAAAGCATCAAATCTGGACTATAGAGTCAGTGTAGTTGGACAATCCAGTCAAGACTGTCAATGTGTTTCATGGTCTTCAAACTGGTATGCGGCCTGGTGTTATTCTGTTGTGAGAGAAAGATTGTCTTCTTTTCTTGCCTAGAACTTCAAGCCTTCAGCTTGGTCAGTGTCATGATTGAACAATCAGATAATCTGTCCAGTGTCCAGGAAATTTGGAAGAATCAGTCTATTCCTCTCACAAAAAAAACAGTGTGCATCACTTTACCTGCTGAGAGCTGCATCTTAAACTTTTATCTTTGATGGGAAATTTGCATGTGACCACCTCACGGACTGTTTTCACTCTAGCTCATAGTGTTGACACCACGTTTCATCACTGCTAACGATGCAATCCAGGAAAATGTCACCTTCATCCTTGTGTTAGTTCAATAGGTCCTGACAAACATGCATTTGGTGTTTCACTTCATAAAATCATCAAATCTTAGAGCATCTAGGTCAAACAAGACCTCCAAATCTTCAGTGCCACTGTCAGCCTTACCTACCAAGTCTCATCAGTAAAATGTTTTCCTTAGTGTTACATCTCTTAGATACCAGCAGGTGCGTAGACAATGCAGGAAGTCCATTTCAATGCCTCACCACCACAGTAAAGAAATTCTTCCCAACATTCAATTTAGATCTCCTCTGGCACAACTTGAGGCCATTTCCTTTCGTCTTATCTCCTGTCACCTGAGAAAAAAGATCAACACCCTCCTCACTGTTACCTCCCTTCAAGTATTTGGGGAGAGCAGAGAAGACTCCCCTCAGCCTCCTCTTTGCCAGATTAAACAATCTCAGTCACTTGAGTCACTCCTCATATATCTTGCTTTCTAGTCCCTTCACCAGATTTGTTGCTGCACCAGGCTTTGTTTGAGCCTCCCAATATTCTTCCTGTAGTGAAGGGTTGAACTGAAAACAATATTCAAGGTGCAATAGTAAAATTCAGCAGTGCTGGGTACAAGGGGATAGTCACTTCCCCAGTCCTGCAGGCCACACTATCTCTGATGCAGGTCAAGATGCTATTGACCTTCTTGGTCATTGGGGCCTACTGCTGGCTGTGTTCAGATACTGCTGTTTCAGATATGCATTTAAAGAAAACCTGAAATGTCGACAAAACAATCAGAATAAACGAATTCCATTCTTCTGCATCTTCCATCCGCTCTTCGGAAAAAAAAAAAAAAAAAGGAAAAAAAAACTTCAAGGAAATAAATTCCCAAGACTTTGAAAATAATGAGAAACATATGTACATAGCACATCTCAGTAACTTAATTTGATATAGAATTCATAATAATTAAGTGATAATAATGTTGCTTTCACCAAAACTGAGCAGCTGGATATCTTGATTCTAGCTGCGACTGAGTTAATTTTAATCTTTGTGTCTGGTACAGTGATGTCTTTTGGACTTATGGTGAAAATAATGTTTCAATGCTTGCTCAGAAGTGTTTTCACAGAGCCAAGAACTTTTTTGTTTATCAAGTTGTTTGCCAGCAGGTACACAAGTTAGGAGGGAACACTGCTAGGACAGCTGACTCAAAGTGACAGAAGGAATACTTTATATCACATGATATAATGCTTAGCCATAATTGGATGTAATGAAACAGAGCAAGGGCTGGACATACAGAGTTATGGTGTTTGACTTCCCAAGAAACTATTACGTGTGATGAGTCCTACTTTCCTGGAAGTGGCTGAACACCTGCCTGCCAATGGGAAGTGATGAATGAATTTGTTGTTTTGTTTTGATTGCATGTGCAGCTTCTGCTTTATCTGGTAAACTATTTATAGCTCAATCTATGAATTCTCACACTTCTACCTTTTCCAATTCTCATCCCCATCTCAAGGGATGAGAGAACATATCTCATGAAAACAAAGTCACATTTATATCAGAATTTGTAGAGGAATAGTAGAGCAGACTAGTAGAGGAAGTAAAGGAAAATACCCAACTTCAAGTTCCTCTATGTTTTTCTCTTAAGTCTTCAACAGTTAAAACAAAACAAAACAAAACCACATATAATTTAAGTGAACACAAAATATACTTCAAATTTCAGAGGACAATTCTTGACAATCTTCTTCATTCTTATTCATTTATGCAGTCCCTCTCTGCAATCTAGCTTTACTGTCTGACATAAGAGGTTAGAATATTTTTGTTATTAGAAAACCTAGATTATGTCAAGTGATTTTCTGAAACCATACATTTTAAGACATCGCAAAAATTTTGATTTTGAGTGCTGGATCATTATTACCATAAGTGTAGTGATTTTTCTCTGGAAAATATGTAAACAGTTGTATGTAAGACTGTAGCTGTTCAAGACAGCAGACAGGCAACAAATTTCAGCACTTTAGAATACTTTTTAATTTTAGTGAGCTATTTTGGATCAAGAAAATTTAAGAAACATTCAGCAAGAGACCAGCATGTCATTGTGACTCTTTGATAGTTCCCTGTTGTCACTGTTGATATAAGTCATGTTCTGTTTTCACTTTTTTTTTTTTTTTTGTAGTTACTGAAGCAAAAATAGATTAATGTTTATTGGCAGATCTTTGTCCAAATTTTTAAAACCATTTGTCAACTTTTCCCTTTAAATATAACTTCCAGTAACTTTTCCATAAGTAACACTACAAGTCCAATATAACTACCTTGGCAACACACTTTGCAAGCACTACCTTTTGGCTCCACAGCTAATGTGTGCAGCTGTGATAGCAGGGGTAGCACTTAGACATCATATGCCCACTATTCTTATAAGAAGACTTTTGCAGCCTTCTGATGCCAAGACTGAGATATATTGGAACACTGATATTTCTAATTCATTTACATTTTCCAAAGCTTTTAAGTACAAAAGTCTTGTTTAAATGTACATAAAAATAAGCATGTATGATGAGAAGCAATTAAAAAAAAAAAATAAACAATGGTACAGGGATACTAAAACACTGGACAGATTACTTTTTTTTTTTTTTTTTTTTTACTTTTCAATCCTAGTCAAAAAGCTAGAATGTGAAAACTATTGAAGTGCAAGAAACTGTTGAGCTAAGGCAGTTCACCTAATGATACAAGGAAAAGTCTAGACAAGTTTCATGTCATAGAAAGGTAGGATAATGTTTCATTGGTACTGTATCACAGTGTCAGTCCAAAGTAAAACATAAAAAAAAGGTAAAATTAAAAACTAATAAAAGCCTTGATCTTTCCAAGACAGGAAAGCAACAGATGTCTTCTTTGATCATCTACTACTGGAAAGTATTTCTTCTGAAAGTAAAAAGCTTATAAATAGATACTTTTTTGCAGTGGTAGGATAGCAAGTCTTTTTGTAATGTTAGTGACCTCCTTCCTTTAGAATGAAGAATAAATATTTTTATTAGAACTTAAGAAATTTTTCACAAATTTTCTTATTGCATATTTCAACACTAATTCCCGCTATAGAGCTAAATATTATAACCTTAGTTATAGCACTTTATAAAAAATCAATAAAATATTTCAATTAATTTTCACCAGAACACAACTTCATGCCTTTTTTTAGAGAACTGAAATTAGAATGCTTAACTTAATTATAAATATTTTAAGATATCTGTTGAACGTTATTATTAGGAACTTTAGTCATTACACTGGACAGAAAATGAAATCATCATAAGAAAAATACTGATTACTGTCTATTTAGTTTTTATATGGAAGAAAATGAATAGCTTTCAATTTTTTAGAAGCAAGGGGAACTTAGCTGAAGTGAAAAATCCAAAGCTCAAATTCCACATTTCCCAATTCTGTCTGTTTCCAGGCTAAACTTTCTCTGTTTGTTTTCTTTCACCTGGCCTTTTGCTATGAAGAGTCTCAGTGTTCACCAAAAAAAGTAAAAAAAAATATTAAAAAATCAATGTTATTGTTTTTTCATTTGATCTATAGCAATCATTCAGAGACTGGATTTCTACAAAGCCTATTAAATCTATTTTTATTGAAATTTTTCCTATTATATTCTATTACACAATATATAGTTTTTCCAGGGGTTTAATATTGCTTTACTTTTCTTTATAAAGAGCAAAACCATTCTTAATTCTGCAAACAAGAAATAATGAGACAGATTCTCTGAGATAGCCTCAAGTTTTCTAAGGTCTGTCTCGACAATACACATAATTGTGTTAACACTTTTGGTGGGTGAGCAAGAAGTGCTTATTGAAACATTCTGGAATTGCTGCTTCAGATGTTTGTTAATTCCCCACTGGTATCCAACTTCATATAGCTTTAATTTTCTAATATGGTAATCCTTTTTTGAGTTTTCCTTCAGAAAACTGTTTCATCTGTTGAGGGGCTTTTAATTCAGAACAAACTTACAGCCCCTCTCTAGGATTTAAAAAGCAAAAAAAAAAAAAGGTCCTATACAATTCATGTATACTTGAATTACAATTGTATAATGTATAAAAGTATAATTACTGTCTACCTGAAACATTATGTTTGTCTCTCCCAAGGTAAAGAGTAGCTCTCTCAGATCACAATAGTACTTAGTGTTGCTATTACAGCAGTCAATATCTTTCAACATCCTCAGCTTAAAATGATATTTTGTTCTCTTTGTTTTGCGGCTTTGAGACATGATCAGTCAGAATCTCCTTTGAGATACGTCAAAAGCACTTGGCTTTCCCAAAAGCATTTTTGGGAACACAGATGCTGTGCCATCCTTTCTGGAAAGAACAATCTAGAGACTGCAAGCAAGAAAGTCATCCTTATTTCACTGCAATGCATGTAGTTGCTTTATAATTGAGGCCATTTCCTGTACACACTTTGCACCTAATCAGGTCTCCTATCTTCTATACCCTAACAAAAACCTCTAAAACCTTCCCTTCTGTTCTACTTTACTTAGCCCAAAGCATATACATATGCAGCTTTTATAAAGTCCTACGGTCACATGACTACCAATGCTCGTTGTTATTACATTTCCCAAAATCTTTTTACCTTGTGGTCTAATAAAGGAGAGTCAGCACCCATGAAGAGAATTAAAAAGATAAAAGAGAGAAAGAGAGAGAAAAATTTCTGCCTTCAATTCTGCAAGACTCCCCTGCAGCACCACCATTTTGGGGATGTATTATGGAGTGCCTATTTGAATTATCACTGTATTTCAAAATTTAGAAATGTAATTTGGGATTTTTAATGTATTACTTTAGTGGTTCTTCTGTGTTTTATACGACAAAGAACACTACTTACAATTGCAGGTGAATAAAGCATCTATCACTTCTGAGTATGGATGACACTGGAAGACATAACACAGGATAAATGAACAAAGGATATAAAGCCCTGGGAATAGAAGTGAAAAATGCAGGTGTCCAAGTTATCTTTTCTTCAATTTTTCACTGGGAGAAAAGAAGGAAGCTAGAAATAGATGCATGATCTGTATCAACTCCTGGCTCTGTGGCTGGTGTCAACATGAAGGTTTTGATTTTTATAGTAATGGGGCTTTCTATGAATCTGTTAGAGATGGATGAGATCCACCCGTCTAGAAGGGGCAAGGTAATCTTTGATAGCAGCCTAGCTGACCCAGTGAGGTGAGATTTAAACTGAAGGACTTGGGAGTGGAGTACAAAATGGCAATACCACACCATTGCAACTGGCTAAGGAATAAGCCAGGCCAACCAGAAGAGCAAAGTATCTTCCTTAAACGCCTCCCATGACATGAGCCTAAAGGTCAGACACCTCAAGGGTGTATATAGCTATAGGGGATTATTTTGCATCGCCCCAACAAAACCTATATTCTCTGCTCCCTTTTCATTTCTGAAGTTTTTATACGCTAATGCATACACCATGGGGAATAAACAGAGAAGAATTAGAGAATTAGAGAGGGCCATGATCTCACCATGATCACAGAAACACTGTGAGACTGCACCCATGAACTGGACAGGCTGGAGAGTTGGGCAGAGAGGAATCGTATGATGTTCAACAAAGACTACAAAGACTATGAGAGGCCTGGAGCATTTCATTTCCAAGGAAAGGCTGAGAGACTTGATATTGTTCAATCTTGGCAAGAGAAGACTGAAGGTAGACCTTATCAATGCTTATAAATATATAAAGAGGAGGAGTCCAGTGCATGGAACTAGGCTCTTTTCGGAACAATGGACTGTGGGCACAGGAAATGTGGACAATGGGAAATAAAATGTTCCATATGAAAGTGAGGAAAAACTTTACTTTGAAAGCACTGGGTCTAGCTGCCCAAAGAAACTGTGGAGTCTCCTTTCCTTGTTCAAAATCCACCTGGATTCTTTCCTTTGTAACCTACTTTAGGCATCCTGCTTTAGTGGGGCTTGGATTAGGTGATCTTCAGAGGTCTTTTCCAGTGCCTGTGATTTGGTGATTCTGTGATTCTTTCATATGAAATTACCTTTTTAACTTAATTTGCTGTTCACTCATGCTTATCAGTCACCCATCCATTCATTATGCTTTCTGACATTCTACTTTTTCCAAGCCTCCCAACAGATCTTTAGCTTCAAACAAATATCTGCATATTCTTTCAATCTATCAATTAATTCTGCTTCTGAGACTTCATATAATTCCAGTTTTTGAGCCTTCACATTCATATTACAAAAATCCAGCTCATCCTGTTACTTAATATCTATCATTCTTCATTTAAAACGTGAAGTTTGAAGGGAAAATGATTTTTGTTGTTGTTGCAGTATTTTAATAAGATGCTTTCATTTTGTTTCAAATCATTATTTAATAAAATAGTACAGTGGGACTTTCTAGAACTTGAGGTAGGGAAAATTATACCTGAAATTACAACTGTATAACTTGATTAATAAAAAAAGAGGTAAGACTCATTTCATTGTTGGACGTGGCAGAGATGGGTTATAAGTAATGATGAGACATCATTCTTCTGTCACATATTTGCAGGAATACACTGATGCATCTGTAATGTTACATCACTGTCACCTTAAAATTTGCCTCGGTCAGATCAGTAAATCAGCTATCACTAAAACTAGTTGGAAATTTCTGTACGATTTGTGGTTGTTGTTGCTGGAAAGGGATGATTCATTGAAATTAGAGTATTTAACAAAAAGTCACATTTTAAGTTCAAGAAGAAAGATTTGTTTTCTTAAAAAGGCAGAGAAAACCATTTGTGTTGTGAAATCTATCAACCTGGGAAATGGGAAACCAATTTTAAAAATTCTATTTCTTTTCTTGAGTAATCTCATCTTAGGTCTTTAAAAACAGATTCTTACATTTTACATTTACAGTTTTCTCATTTCTGCTTAGTATCTTTCAGTCAGAATAGAAATACATATAATATTGCCCAGTAGGTAGATAATGGACAAATACTATGGAACACTTAATTACAATGTGAGAGTTCAAGAAGCAAAGGAACAAAGAAACAGTAAAAAACATCTAACAAGATACACTCAGAGAAAACATATCAACAATCAAACAAAGAGTACTCACATATGATCCAGGTCAGGTAAAATCAAGCCTTTTACCTGAGTCTGGTAAAGTAAGAGCTTAAATGTATCATACTTCTTCCAGAGGACACGCTCAGTCCTTTCACTTGGATTCAGTCCAGTCACTTGGATTCTTCCAATAAAAGGCCCTTTAGGTTTTGAGATTAAATTTTTTGAGGCAAAGAAATGATTACTGCAGTTCAGTTGCTACCTACAAACTAAATCCAAATCCCAAAGACAATGTTAATGTAAGGCACTGATTCTTAATGTAAACTTTCTTCATGTATCCATTCCCTTCCTCTTTCTATTTAATCACTTTATTATTTTTATTTTACTTTATCTTCTGTTTTCATAAAATTGCTCTGAATTGGTGGGCACAATGACAAATATAAGCAATTTATAAAAAACCTCATGGAATTATTCAGATCTTCAATGGGATAAAAATGCTATGGAATATTTTTTTCTCTTTTTTTCTCTTTTTTTTTTTTTTTTTTCAGAGAAAATGCTTGTTTTATGTTACTTAAACCTCTTGGATTCTTTCTTCCGGTGCTTATGATTTCAGAGAACTTGAACAATGACTGCTTCAGAAATCTCCAAGTAATTTCTGTTCTTTTCATTTAGAAGGTTAGATACTATCATATTAGATAAAAAAAGACTTCAAAATTGATTTTTTTTTAATAAAAGTCTTTCTAGACATAATATAGAAAGAAATAAGGGAAATATGTCTTAATATTTTACACTGCATGTGATCTTTCTCTTATGTTGAAGAAAGTAGAGAGGAATCTCTACAATGTAATTTCAACTCATTAAAATAAATACTTTCAAACCGAAATCTGCATTGAGAAACCTGAATGAAAAAACATTGTGATTTGATTCTTTTGCAAAAGAAAATTAACAAATGAACAAACAGAACTAATGCAGAAAAAAAAGAAGAAATAAAAAAGAAAAAAAAATGAGCTAGTTTTCTGTTTGGTGCTAATTGCTGGCTACTGTTTAATTCAGTTAACAATAGTCTTGTCAACAATAGTTTTGTGGTCTTAGTATAAGAGAAAGGGTTTTATAGAATAGTTTAGTATGCTGCTCACACCATCTGTAATAGTTCATTAGTCACATATGGTGATCTTAGCATGAGGTTTGGCACATGTAGGTCTTGGCCCAAAGATTTCCATGTTTGCACTCCTTAGGTGATGATAATTTTCTACACAGGAATCAACTTGTGTCTTTTCAAATGGATTGTAAAGACCCTTGTACACCCTTGTAAAGACCTTTAAAGACCTTTAAAAAAGACCTTGTAAAATACCTTAAAAGACCTTACAACCTTGTAAAGACCTTTAAAAAGAACAATTACAAGCCGTAGATGAAACAGCTTTGCTATGTTGTTTTATTGCCAGAATAGAGATAGATGAAATACTATACAAAATGTAATTTTTCTTTTAAGAAGGAAAGGCACTAAACAGGTTATTCCTCTCGGCTCTTTTGCTCCTGTTAAATCAGCACATAGGCTTTTTCACTCATTCAGCTGGCAAATGGCAGACAAAATCTTAACTTCTCCCTGTAGGTATGGAGAGCTATAGAAAGCACTGGACAGTTTAGTTATTGTAAGTGAATTCAGGATACTGGGCGGTTTGGTCATCAATGAGCTCTGAAGATCAAGAAGGCCAGCAACAGCGCACGTGTGATCATTAAACTAAAAAGAAAACAACCCAAGTATCTTCAATCTACATGTTGCCCTGGTGAAATCAGGGGACAGCAATCCTAGAAGGACATATGGGACTATTGACTCTGAATCACATTGCAATGGCTCTGCAAAGCTGAATTCTTACAGAGTAAGTATTCAGGCATGGCTTCAGGGCAGTCACCAAGGCTTCATCTCATAGTGGGAAACATATGCTAGCTTTAAGCTAACTAGGTTGGGTACTGCTATCAATGTAGCCATAGCAACACAGAGCTCAGTCTGCACTCAGCTCTGAACTGCCACAGCGATGCAAGAACAGCTGGAATGCTTGCTGGTTAGTTTAAAGCTAGCTGGGGTACTCTTGTTTGATCTGAAGTGACTGCACTAAACATGTACTCTGAGACTGCTAGGAGACAGATAATTCCACTCTGAAAGTCTTTGTGCATATTGAATATCTGCTGGAAGATTGGCCTATGAGATTGGGCAGTATAAGAAAGAATAATGTTTTAAGAACAAGTCAGTTCATTGATGTGAAGGGCATGATAAATATTGTTCTAGAGTTGACTGCTTGTACATTTTAATACTATATTTATTAGTTGCTTTTGCCTTTGACATTACTGAATACAGAAGAGCTCCAACTTTATGGTCTTCCAGATACACTACACACATACGGATACACTCAACTTTACCCCAAAGGATTAAATAACCTGACAGGCAAAACAGAATGCTTTTGTATTTCTTGGGGTTGCCTTATGATAATGTATTTGAAGTTGTTAAATATTATAGATATTGCAATATTAAAGACCACATAGTTATTAAAAAACAAACAAACAAACAAACAACAATAACAGCAAAAAACGAGTAACAAGTGTAGGAAAAGCCTATGGAAAAGAAAATTGATAAAGAAAGCCTTTTCTAATAAACGTTTTTTTTAATCTACAAACTCTCTATCTATTCTGTTTCCTCAGTAATTAATGAAAGAACATATAATTCTGATGGAACAAAGCACTTGCTTTCCTTTTGTTATTTTTGTCCTTCATTGGTGGTGGAGTTCAGTATTTAAAACAATTTAAATTTTGCTGTGAGATTTTTGAGGCAGTTTCAAAATTTTACTCACTTCTCATTTACTTTCATCTCCATCTCCAGATGTAGTCAAATCTCTTCAATTTATTAATTAAGAATACTTAGCTGAAAAAAATATTTGTGAAAATGTAATATGCAAATATAGAAAGTATTTTGTGACTGATGAAATATTCTGTTTGACATTTTTGGAACAGATTTTTCTTTTTTATTTTATTTGTAAAATATTAATATTAAATCTCTTTTTACTGGAAGGAACATGTTTTAATTTCATCAACGTGAAACAAGTGGGTACAAACATTATTTATTATTTTCATTTCATTGGAAATAATGTTTTTCCAATTTTTAGTTTGGAATTAAATTACGATATCTGGAAAATGATAGAAAATAAAATAATATATAAGCCTTTTCTCCACACTTTAAATATCTACGTCTTTATAGAAAAAAGAAATCAGATTTACCCACTCACATATGATTTTCATAGTCTCTTACTAATAGTGCTTATAGAAACTTTATCCTCAAGACTGTTAACAAGATTAATTGTGAGAAAGCAATATTAACATTAAGTAGAAACATTCCTCTCATCTTTCCTTTGTGTTTTTTACTTCTGATATATGTAAAGCCTTTTCCAAAAGAAGTGGAAGCTTACTTAATTAAGGAGAACTGTACTGCTAAGATGAAACATTGACAAGTACTTTTCTGTTAGCAGTATTTTTTCTATATGGACTTTGTGAGTAAACTTGGGTCAAGTTTTCCAGCTTTTCTGTACAAAGCTTTATTGCAGAAGATTTCAAATTGGAGGTAATTCCTGCAGGTGGTAATCCTAGTAGCTATGGTAAGAATACTGAACTTGACAGAAATTCAATAGTTTCTATAAATACTCAGACTTATGAAGCAAGGCTAGCAACCCAAAGCGGTGCTTGTGCTGCACTCCGCTATTCAATAAGTCCCTTCCTGTTTCCTTTAGACTTCCTGATTAGCTCATGTTCATCACTTTATTTTTCAGCAAATTATTACTTATTTCAGCCAGAAAGCTTCTCTAACAGTTCATTGAGTAGGAAGATACACTCAAAAAACAAATAATTTAATATAAGGGATACTAGACAAAATTTGTACAGGTCCCAGACCTGTACGGTGGCAAAATCTTTTCAAATTCATTTAGAAGAGGGAAGTAAGAGCAGCTTTCTCACAGTAGGATGCTTGCCCAAACATTGATCCTAGAAGATAGCCTCGGTGCTTCATGAAGAGGCAATCATGCTTTGGGGCAAAACAAACTATTTACTGATACCTTCATGGAGAACTCTTTCTCATACTTTGGATCAAGAAATATAGCTGTCTAGTTATAAGACTTGAAGAATAATCACAGATGACTTGTAACAAGTCTAGCAGCTAGTCTTGCACTCACTGTTCTCTGAGCTGCCAATTCATGAATGTCTCCCATCTGCACAGACAGATGTGATTTCTGATGGAGTTCACTGAACATTACTTGTACTAGAAATTCAATTTTTTTTTTTTTTTTTTTGAGGAATCTTGTACTTGACAGTTGTGATTATATCCCAAGAAAAAAGTCATTCGCCATCCTGAAAATCTCATCACCTCATGTTTATATAAGGTCACTCTTTAGTAGGTGTCCTTGGAATAGACAACAGAAAGGAAAGTTGGTCCAACCCCTCAGTAAGCAGTGATTTACATGAAGAGTAAAGAAACTTTTTCCAGCTTAAGCTATCTGTAAGATGGTCTCCTGTTTTGTGCAGTTCTCCAGAGGCTGAGTAGCCACCCAAAAACCTCTGCCTATAGATCAGGCACTTCTACTGGGGTTTGGCTGCTTGTGCTCTGGAATGGCTTTTGCAGAGCATCAGCGTCAAAGAGGAGAGATGTTTGTTGGAAGAGCTGTGTATAACCTTTGCAGGGGCTCAAACCCCATTCCTCAAGGGATGCTCTGGTATCCACTGCTTAACAGCTGTGCCTGTATTTGACCATATGTGTCTTTGATCTGGATCAGAAACCTAAGGTGAATCAGCATGGGATTACTTTGGTCACTATTGGGCATGCTCTGCTCTTTCTGCTGGAATACCATGAAGTTGTGTCATGTGTATACCCCAATAAGCCACACTGTCTCTCCAGCTCCCCAAAGCTTACACAAAAGCAAAGACCAGACTGAGGAGTGGAGAGGTCTCTAAAGAGGCAAAGGTATAGGAAGGGTGAGGAAAATGTTACAGAGCAGTGATAACAGAGAATATGATCAAAGGTATTTTGTCTTCTAGCCTTTCCAACACAATTGAGTGAGTGCTCTGAACTGGATTTTGAGCAGGACTACACAGCCAGTGTCATTGTTCTATGTTTTTTTTTTTTGTTTGTTTGTTTGTTTGTTTGTTTTGTTTTTGTTTTTTGGGTTTCAGTATTCCACATCAAAACATCATGCAGTGTACGGGGCATTGAAGTGTCACTGCCCCAATTCCAAGTACCTATCCCTGTACATTACAGCAGTCACGGGATCTGGCCCTTCCGGGTGGGGGGGGCGCTCTCTTGCTGCCTGGCAGTGGGTGCTGGAGGGTGCTTTCCTAGCCGTTCCAAGCTTTTCAGGTTTGAATCGGTCCTGGGAACTCTCTCTCTTATCTTGTCTGATTTATTAATCTCAATTTCAATTAAATTGTATAGATTGTGTTATCTTGTATTCCAATATTATAGTAAAATAAGTTTTCCTCCGTAGATTGTTGCCGCTGTTCTTTTCCTCCCTTCCTTCCTTCCCATTTTGTGGGACTGGGGTGGGGGGGGAGGGCAGAGGCCTGTCGCCCCTGTCACGGACATAGATTGATCTGGTCAACTCCGTGACAGATTTTGGCGCCCAA
>NW_024884253.1:41963467-42006757 GCF_019232065.1 Centrocercus urophasianus
AAAAAAAAAAACATAGAACCATGACAGCCAGGATAAGATCTTTTGTCTAGGGAGTAAGCTGAGGTATGCAGCACCTTGCACGTGTTCTACCAGGTAGGGAGAAGATGCCTGTGATTTCATGAAGTCCAGGGAATCGTTTATATCCAAACCAGAGATTACTACCTTTAACACTGTCTGAACTTGTGCCTGCACTTTCTTATACACTATGATATAAATTGTTATCAGCTCAAAATTGCAGGAAGGAGAAAAGAACAAAAGAAGTAGCAGCTGCAGCTGTATACAGCTGTTGCTGAGAAGAGAACTAACTGCATCCACCAGTATCATAATGGCAGCAGGCAATAATACCTGCCAGTGAACTTAATACTCCTCTAAAACAGGCGGATCATTATTCTGCATGCTAAATCTTTAATTGTAGTACATGCCTGAAGCAGTTGTGAGATAGTTTAAATGTAATTGTGTTCTGGTCTGAGAGAGCTTTCCCCTTGCTCTAGATACTCTCTCTGACACACTGTGTGTTACTACTGTGTATTTAACTTGCTGTGGGGGAAGGTAACTGGAAAAATATTGCTCAACTTCAGTTCAGATCTTGGATTTGTTCAGCAATACAAGGAGAACATTCTTATACGCTAGGCATTTTCCCATATCCTACATTAACTTCTGACTTTTTGAGTTCACAGATTTCCTATCAACACCATGCTGTTTCAGGTGAAAGCCTGTAAGTATAAGTAAAGCTGGTCTTTGCAGAAGTGTGATGAGAGTAAGGGTTAAAAAAAAAGCATAATAGAAGAGAAAAGGCTTTGAAGCTCAGGAATGATTGATCTGTTTCTTACCAAGTAATAAACCTAGGGAAACATTTTTGAAGAAATATTATTAATCTGATTGTTTGTATCATCAATAATTTAATAAAGTATGTCCGAGAGAAAACCTGAAGAATCTGTCTGAAACATCTGAATACCATTTGGACTGCTAGTAAAATGGTCAGTCAACCTCTGGAAGTAATTGAAAAAAATATGTCTCCAAGTATACTTGACAGAGGAATACCTAGAGAAAAAATAGGGTTATGAGTCCCTCTTCAAGTTATTTATTAGTCTTTCTCTACTATTACACCTGCAAAGCAGGGAGGAGGCTGTGGCTTGCCGTCTTGAAGAGCTTTTAACTATAGGCTGAATTACATCTCTTTCCAGGAGCAGTGCTTCATTTTGTTTTACACAGTCTATACTCTGTAAGCAAATAGGGCATGGTTGTTTTTTCTGTGTTTTGTTGTTGTTGTTGTTGTTGTTTTAATCATTTATTTTTAACATTTTATGTCAGATACAGTCAGTTTATGATGTGCTCCTTTACAGGAGCTATTGATTCTCTTTCCTTCTGAATAATTTTTAGTTATCTTCAAATTTGCTTACGACTGCTCATGAGATTTCAGGTCATCATCAAACATATTTATTATGAAAGGAATGAAAACATTAAAGAGAAGCAAAATTTTAAAAATTGCTAACTTAGCAGTCTTACAAATGCAAGCTGACTTACATATTCCCTATTTAGTCTTGTTGCATAAAAAGAATGTAAAAGAGCATAAATAATTTTTACAGATAATTTGTACATTTGCCAATAAGCTATAGATTTCTTTAATATTATGAAGTTACGTGTTTTCGTCAGTTATGTGCAAAAGATCTTTTCTTATCTGGTTGTGTGACTGTACAGTGACACAGGACCTGTATGGTTATAACAAATTTAATCATTTTTTAATGAGCAATTTACGCTGAATGAATGGAATTGTATTTTACATTTAGAAGTTCTGCAGACAACAATAAACTAACTATAATTAAAAGAACATGTATCATTTATCCTCAGAAGCTACATCAAATTATGACTCAAATTTAAAATAATTTGTATAATGCTTGCTGGATGGGAGAGAATTACTGGCTATTTCTGCATTTTTCAAGATATATATCCCTTAAATAACATCTTAAATAACTTTGGTTTGATTGTTCATTTTTTTGCTTCTGGGTTGATTTTTTAAATTTCATTCTGTGGTAATTTCATCTAAATTTCTGTTCAGGAAGTATTCTTCTACAAAGGAGATATATATATATAATATATATTATTTATTATATATAATAATATGTGAAGTGCTGCCTGTATATATATATATATATATATATATATATAATATTATATATATATTATATATTATATATATGTGTGTGTGTATATATATCATTTATTTATTTATTATTTTTAAGAATGCATTGGTTTCCTGATTGTGAAACCCTAAACCTTTATAGTTAGATACTTGCCAGGTAGCAAAATATGATTCTTCTTGTTTTTCATTTTTTCCCCCCTACTGGTAAGTTTTCATTCATTTTTTTATGCTCTTTGTCTATGACTAATAGTCTCCTAAGGACAGTGAATAACCCGTTCTTTGACCAAGAATATAATCTTAGAGGATAATCTTTTGGAGCTCACTCTTCATTACCTGTGATTCAGGAATTGTGAAATAGCATTTTTGAATATTTTCATAAGTAAAACTTAAAATGAACAGAGTACTAAGTAGAAGGCTTAGTGTTTATTTCATCTTTAAATTCACATCTTTATGACCAGGCAAAAGAAGCAAATGTGGCTAATGTGCTAGGATTTTATACTCGTAAAAATGTTTTAAATAATTAATGAAGAGAAATTAAGGAAAAAAAAAAAAAAAAGACGGAGTAAAGAAATGTTCACTTTTAAAGGCAGAATATTATTGTAGTATTAAATTACAGAATCAGTGTTTCAGCACTGTTTAGAAGCTATGTCCATCTGGACAGCTGAAGAAGGTCCTGATGAGTTGAGTTTGGGGAGCACACTAACCCCCATGTGATTCTGAAAGAAACAGTCAGAGACCTACTGCTCCAGCTGGACTGTCACAAGTCAATGGGGCCAGATGAGATCCACCCGAGAGTGCTGAGGGAACTGGCGGAGGTGAGAGCCGAGCCGCTTTCCATCATCTATCAACGCTCCTTGTTGACTGGTGAGGTCCCAGAAGACTGGAGGCTTGCCAATGTGACTCCCATTTACAAGAAAGGTCGTAAGGAGGATCCGGGGCCTGTTAGCCTGACCTCGGTGCCAGGGAAGGTTATGGAGCAGACTGTCTTGAGGGAGATCATGCGGCATGTGCAGGGTGACCGGGGGATCAGGCCTAGCCAGCATGGGTTCATGAAGGGCAGGTCCTGTTTGACCAACCTGATCTCCTTCTATGATCTAGTGACCCATCTGGTGGATGAGGGAAAGGCTGTTGATGTGGTCTACCTAGACTTCAGCAAAGCCTTTGACACTGTCTCCCACAGCATTCTCCTGCAGAAGCTGGCAGCCAGAGGCTTGGATGGATACACTCTTGGCTGGGTAAGGAGCTGGCTGGAGGGCCGGGCACAGAGAGTGGTGGTGAATGGAGTCAAATCCAGCTGGCGACCGGTCGTGAGTGGTGTTCCCCAGGGGTCAGTGCTGGGGCCTGTCCTCTTCAATATCTTTATCGACGACCTCGATGAGGGCATTGAGTGCAACCTCAGTAAACTCGCAGATGACACCAAATTGGCTGGAAGTGTGGATCTGCCTGGGGGTAGCGAGGCCATACAGAGGGATCTGGACAGGCTGGAGAGCTGGACTGAAGCCAATAGGATGAGTTTCAACAAGGCCAAATGCCGGGTCCTGCACTTCGGCCACAACAACCCCAGGCGACGCTACAGGCTTGGGGCGGTGTGGCTGGAGGACTGCGTAGAGGAAATGGACCTGGAGGTATTGATTGATGCTTGGCTGAACATGAGCCGACAGTGTGTCCAGGTGGCCAAGAAGGCCAATGGCATCCTGGCTTGCATCAAAAGCAGTGTTGCAAGCAGGAGCAGAGAGGTGATTGTTCCCCTATATTCAGCACTAGTGAGGCCGCACCTCGAGTACTGTGTGCAGTTTTGGGCCCCTCACTGCAAGAAAGACATTGAGGCCCTGGAACGTGTTCAAAGGAGGGCAACAAAGCTGGTGAGGGGTCTGGAACACAGGCCATATGAGGAGAGGCTGAAGGAGCTGGGAATGTTCAGCCTGGAGGAGAGGAGGCTCAGGGGAGACCTCATTGCTCTCTATAACTTCCTGAAGGGAAGTTGTAGTGAGCTGGGGTGTCATTAGTGATAGGACCAGGGGGAATGGTTTCAAGCTACGGTAGGGGAGATTCAGGCTGGACATTAGGAAGTATTACTTTTCAGAAAGGGTGGTCAGGCACTGGAACGGACTGCCCAGGGAGGTGGTGGAGTCACCGAGCCTGGGGGTGTTCAAGGAAAGGCTGGATGTTGTGTTGAGGGACATGGTTTAGTGGGAGCTATTGGGAATAGGTGAACAGTTGGACTGGATGATCTTTTAGGTCTTTTCCAACCTTGGTGATTCTATGATTCTATGATTCTATGAGTCAAAGAGCAAATAGACATAAATGGTACAAAGATACTGTCTCACTTTACAGCACATAAAGCTTTCTTGCTTTCTTCTTCTCCAGACATTGACAATAAATTTGTTTTCAGTGAGATGGGAGGCAAGTGCAGTGGTTCATTAACTAAATGAGATGAAAAAGTCTTTGAATGCAGTTTCAGAGGACAAATTTTAGTTTTAATAGGTATTTATGGTAAGCTTAAATATGTGCCCTGTACTAAATGCAAATGTAATCAACTATGTACTGCTTCTCCTCTAGTATCACGTTTAGTTTCCTTGACCAAAGCAACATTCAAAAGCAAAGTAAAAAAACAACAAGGGTGAAAAAAGACTTCCTTCAACCATGTATTTCTGTCATGTACGTCTTCTGCACGTTGGGAAACAGTTTAGTTTCACCCATATTCCTTTTACCCTCATCTCCGAGAGAAAGAATCCATGTAATTCTGTTCCCAGTAAATAGGCAGTATAGTAATAATCCTTAAAAATGGGTCTGAATGTCATAGCAATAAACATATTGAGTAAGCCATCACACAATTCATTTTTTTTGTTTATTTTTCTTTGTTTTGTTTGTTTCTAAGAGACTGCATTTCATCTTCAAATTAGTGAGTTATGTATAGAAGCTCTTCTTGTCCAAACCAATTTCCTCTTGTAGTTTTCCTTCCTGTTCAAATCCCTACCCTGCAGTCACGCAGAGATAAAAACTCCTGAAGATCCTTTGCTTTTTAAATTCAGTGGTACAGGCAGCACTTCACAGGCGGCTTGTACAGCATACATGCAAAAAAGTGACTTGCTGATTGAATTGACATATTCTGTCCTGTAAATCAGCACAGAGAACTAGTGATCACACAGGAAATCATCCCTCTAGGAAAATATGACTTTTATTCAGCTTTGTGCATACATTCAAAAAAAAAAAAAAAAAAAAAAGCACACTGAAAAAGTCTGCTTTTTCATCTTTCTCTCTTTCCCTGAAAGAAGTAAGGATGTAAATCCATGCAATATCACTTATTTTTTTGCTTGGAAATTTTCTGCCAAATTCCCTTTACTTTTTGTGTGTAGTTTTGAATGAACTTATGTAATCCAGTTCAAAAGATATGTTACTTGTTTCTGTTGGAGTTGAGTCATGTCAAGGCAGAATTGGCCTGGTAGGCCTTTTGTTTCTAGTTCTGTGTGCATCCAAGTCTGAGCACCTGGTTTGAAATGGCATGCTGAGTTTGGTAAGATCTCCATGGTCATCAAATATTATTACAAAACAGGGAAGATATGACGTAATTCTCAATTCAGACAGCATAGGATTTATTCTGAAAATTGTTCATTGTTCACTGTTCACTGTGCAAGTCACTGAACACTTACAGAAAAGCCTAGAGATACACGGTATTACGCAGTAATCTTTTTGTTAGGTTTGCACTTTTGTAGTTTTGACTGTTTTACTACTATATGTAAAATTCTGTCCTGTCTTCTCCCTTATAACCACAGCATGTTAATGTTACATACCATTTGTACTCATATTAAAACTTGATTGGGATCATGCAAGTTTAATTCTATCAACATTTATTTCTTATCCCGCCTCTTTACACAGTCAAATTTCCACAGGAAGCATTGTAATAATTACTTATAGTATGACTCTTATAGAATGACTTTTTACCAAACATAATCCAGCTTGCATGAATATTTATTAACATATCTATACCATGTTGATAAAAACATTGTTTTGCACAGGATAACTTTTTAGTTAAGCAGACTTTGAATGAAAAGTCAGATGACATTTCATGCCACAAAGAGTAGTAGTGTTCCAAATCTGGCTAAAATTGATAAGTTCAGGAGTCCTACTGGTTTTTAAATGTTTTGAAAGATTATTATGTGATATGATCATGTGAGAAAAATAAAAACTCAGTCAACTGAGGAGAACCAAGAAATTAACATATCTTGTATTTGTAACCCCAGTGAAAATCATCTTGAAAGATCCATGTGAAGGATACTTGTGGCCACAGATATCACAATAGAATACAGTTAGTTCCCTAAGATATTTTAGACAAGACAATTGATGTAATTTCTGTCATCAGAACTAAAATTAAAAAAAAAAACACACAACAGCTACATTATACTATCAGTAACAGCAGTTTTGCCTTGAAGTGATTTCAGCTAATGGTTTGATAATCAGCTACTAAAAGAGAAATTGATTTACAGACATGAATATATGGACAGTGCTCTTTCTTGTGTCCCCAGTAAACATTAGTAACCTGAGAAGACTTAGCACTATTTTCTGGGAAGTTGATAGCTCCAGTCTATGTGATAAAATGGGATCATTTTAGACTGTTAAAGTTTTTCATGGTCCAATGCAGTTCAGATGAGACACTGTTTAACAGATTCTGCAATGACATCTTCTGTCTCTAGAACTTTTAGAAATTTTACAAAAGTCTTCAGGCTTTTATATGTTTTTTGTGCTAGTCTCCATTAACCCATTTTTCAGTACCTGTGTATTTGTGCTTATTGTATAACATGTCACCAGAAAACTGTGGGACGTACTTGGAAAAAGGTGAATACTCCAGTGCCAAGTCATTAATGTGAAAGAGAAGTGAAATTGTTGTAGCATATTTTAGGTCTCTCATTTCATTTTTGTTTAATGAGGTGAGGTTAATCTGTAAGCCTATTCCAAAAGCAAGATGTATCTTGTGGTTATAAACTCCACAAAACTTAAAAACTGCATGATTCATTGAAGAAGCAGTTAGGGGGCAGATGTAGAGACATCCAAATCCTGTGCACAAAAATATGTGGAGAAAAGTGGGAAGGAAGAACTTTTTTCCAGACAATGTGAAAGAGAAGGGAAATATAAATACAAAAAACTTCATAGAAGATGCTGGTAAAGGTTGCCTGAGGCAACTGGTGGGTGGACTGCTTTAAGCTGACATCTTTCTGACAGCAACAAGCAAAGGCTGAGAATAGTAAAGAAGCAAAGGATATTTCAGAAGACACTGAGATCTGACACTGGCTCACTACAATAAAAAGTGAAAGCAATTTCAAACCATTAGCCACTTCTCTTCCACACCTTAAACATGGCTGAGATTTTCATGTTTCTATTACAGAATCTGATCAAAGCTGTTGATCAACAGCAAAGTACAGCTTTTGAAGTCCCAAAGATGACAATGACTCCCCTAGAGGCAATGCAGTGATTTGAACACTTGATTTCTGTGCGTAGTGGGGACACTAAGACAATATTCCTGAGGTTGTGATAGTTAAAAAAGCAAGAGGGAACCTTTCAGGACAGTATTTGTTTGAGTTGGTGTGGTTACTGGAAGTTTGAATCACTGGCTCAGCACTGCTGCAAAAGCTTTCTTGAGAGTACCAGGAGTCATAGCTAGCAAAATACTCTGCAAGGAACCAAGAAGAGTCATAAAATCAATTCAGAAGCAAGTACTTTGCATAAACACAAAAGAGGAGTGTGAAAAACATTCTGCTTCTCTGCTATACAGACTATTTGCACAGAAAAGAAGAAAGTGATTGTACTCAGCTGGAATTAGGTAGAGGAATAAACGCTAATGTCAAATTGGTTTAGGTGAAAAATACGTCACCAACATGGAAAAGGTAGTTGCAGGAGAATTTTGGAATGTGGAGTCTTGCTACTCATATCTAAGTAATGATATGATATTATTCAAGGTCAGTAATTAATTCAGGAACATCATCAGAAACATCAAGTTTGAGTACAGATGTACCAGAATTGGAAGTAATGAGGAAAATTAATTAACAGAATGTTGGTTATTTGTCAGATATTTGGACATAGAAGTGGAACTGCAAGGGAGACAAAAAAAAAAAAAAAAAAAAAAAAGGACAAAAAATAGAACAAATAGGAAATGATTAAAAACTGAATAAGAATAAAGGAGACTGGATTTTTACAAGAATGATTGTATGCAACTATGCCTGTAAATTGAATTGTGAACCCAAAATCACTAAGACATCAAAGGGAAAATCCACTGGGTTACCCAGTCCATTGGATCTGTCTGAAGAATTTGGAAAGAAAGGTTGGAGTAAAGATGAATAGACTTGAACCCTAATATTAAGACTTGTAGAAGGGAAGGCTGAGGGGTTTGTAATTCAGTAGCAGTTATGACATAACATACAGTAGTAATAACTCTTAAGAGTTTTTATTATATGGTATGCAAAGGTACTAACTGTAAATTAGTAACAGTTGTGCATATATTAGTTGTTTAAATTACTGATTTTAAAGTTATCTTATTTGTTTCTCAGTGTTGCTTAATCAATAAACATTTTTGTGTTTAGATTGTTAATATCAAGTTTGCAGTCTGAAGGTAGAGAATCAGACTACGACGACCAGCTACTTCACTATGAAACCCAGCTAGTTCTGAATCACTTCACAAGCCTTCAGTCATGGAGACAAATCTTCTGGAATGGTTAGAGGAAAAAAAATAAATCTCCCAAGAGATAAAAGATGAACCCTCCACAACCAATTCAGATACAAGACTTGGCAGCATTGGCTGCGCAGCAACAGGATGAAAGAACTGTCCCAGAAATAATCAGAACATCAAGGTTATGAAATGACCTGAGGTAACAAATGACAGCACTACCAAACAAGACTACACAAAAGAAAAACATGCAGTAAACTGTATTCCCTTCTCCTTTATCACAGCAGGGCTTTTTTTCAGGTGTTTGAAGGACTGCTCAGTTGTCATGGTGTGAAGTCTAGAAAAGATTAATCAGAAGACATATAATTAGGTGCAATAGGCTGTCATCTTCAGATAGTGAGGCAACAGACATATAATTGTGATCTTACCTACCAAATCTACAGATAGCTACATTAAGATCTAGAATCCAGCTGAAATTCTGAAGGCTTGAAACAATAAAAGTATGCTAGGTTTTTTCCAATAGACCCAGGGTAAAAATAAAAAATAAAAAAATAGAAAAAGCACAGATCACTGAAGTATGAAACATACTTCAAGAAAAAGAAAAAATAAAGGATCTTTTAGATGTTGGTTATTCTTAGAAGAATATATATAGGAAGAATGCTGTGAGAACGTTAGTCAGTGCACAGAAAAAATCTCTGAATTTACCCTGTGAATTAAAAGGCCCAGGCATTCAGAAAGAGACAGGTAGGTACGTGTGCTTAAAGGGAAACCTGATAAATGAAGCATGTCAAAATACAGTATCCCAGTGAAGAAGAACTAACTCTGCTAGTCATTAATTGTTTAATAAGTATTTTAAATTCCAGCCTATGGCTTTCACTAGAAACGATCCAGCACGATGGAGCACTCTCATATAAGAACTGTGGAGTGTGCCTTTGTCTATTTGCTCCCTACAGGAGTCAGAATTTTGATGCACCTCTATAGTGCTTTTCATCTCTTTCTGGCTGTTTAGATGGCTCTGTTTCTAGAAACAAAGCAGTCATCTTAGGAAAGGGGATAACCTGGGAAGGGGTTATGAAACTTTCCTTAACTTCTAACTTTTAATAAACCTGCGGAAAGGGTACTAGATGAAATATACTGGGTATCTAATATTGAAGTAGATGACTTCCCAGAGCGCACAGTGAAAGGCAAGAGCTGAAAGCCAACACCAGAACTTGTCTCCTGAGAAGAAGCTGTTAAGTCATTACTTGTCTGTAGATAAAACTATGGAAGGTAAGGTATAAAGAAAAGACAAAAGCCTACAAGCAGAAGCAGACATTCTACCAGTGAGAACACACTCTTTTGCATTTTGTGTGGGAAAAATTACTTGGTTTAGTAACTCTTAGAGACTCTTGCCAGAAAACTAGGTATCTTCTGCACAGATTCTCCCTAGTACTAACTTCATGCACTGGTGCAGATTTTCACAAATCCTGGAAAACACAAAATTTTCAAGAGATTAAAGGACTGTTAACATAATTCTAATATTATATTGGCTAAAGGAATGACCCTTTTATTCTCTATAACACCATCAGTAAAGAAAAAAGAATGAAAATTTTGCAAAATAGTGGAAGTATAGATTAAGTACTAGCATGAAAGAAACAGAAGTCAAAAAACAGTATGATTTCAAGAAATATAAGGTTTTCAGACAAATCCCTTTCTTTTGATAAGGTTATAAATCGACTTGTTGCAATGCAACAACAGTCACGTTGGTAAGTGCATTTGATTTAATTTCAGGTTGCATTTTAATTTATAGCATTCATCATATGAAATAATAGTCTATATTTGGTTTATATTCAATAGCTCATAAACTAACTCATTGTTAGGTACTAAAATGAAAGCTATGAGTGGAGACACATTAGTGTTTCATAGCAGCTCTGGCATGGCACTGCTGTGAAGGGATGGAGCAACTTTGAGAGATTTTTAAAAATCAAACTGGAGAAGACTTGTTGGCCCCCATCCCTCACCCTTTGCCTGGGAGTTGCATTTATGTTTAGGACCTTGTACTTGGTCCCTGACAGAGCAATGATTTAGTTATGCTTACTGTGTGCCTTGTTGATCCTTACCATCTGTCTTGACTTCATGAATCAAATTTTGACCTGTTTTATATCTATAGAGGTATCCAACAGTCAAAGGGGCTGTGGTTGACATCACAAAACCTGCCATGCTCTTCTTGCTGGAGCACTGTGGGACAGCAGCTCTTGTGGATGACATCACTGCTTCATCATCAGTACTGACTGTCACTCCTAGCTCACAGCAATCTGGACTCTGCATTGTATATGATTCTGATGTTCCATCAGATGCTGTGCAAATTGTTCTTAGCAAGTTTCTCTAGAAATTAGTTTCTGATTCACTGATGCCTTCAAAATTAGATTTCTGTTGCCTCCCTTCTCTAAAGTTGTTTAGATTCTGTTCTCTCTTCTACTTATGAGAACAGAACTTGCAGAGAGGCTCTCTGCTGCAGTGTATTCTATTGCATCAGTAATCAAAGGAATTTGTTATGTGCTGAGAAGACACAAATAACATGTAGACAAGAGCAATATAAATGAATCAGAAAGTGAGGAAAATAAATAAAAAAATAACTGTGAGCAGTATGGTGTTTTAGTATAATGGATATGATCATGGGCTGTCATTGTGGGAAATGTCTGCGTAGGCATAGAAATAAGCATGCAATTTTTTCTCTGAGTAAGCAGGCCTTTGCTGTCCAAAATACAGTTACTGAGGTGGTCCCTGGCAGTGTAGTAAGGGCTGAAGATCCTGCTGGAGGCAAACTGTACTGCTTAATATTGTTATTCTCTGTCTCATGTCTTTGGAGACACCGATCAATGAGGATTACTTTGATACCATAAAGCTCAGTATTATTCTACATTAATGCACTAATGGTAGTATATCATCTTTTCATGTCCTCAGGCAGCACCGGGGAGCTGGAATATATAGAAATAAATTAAAAGTGAAATTTGGATGCAAAACTAAGCAGAAGGTGAATATTCTCCAAGCAGAAAATAGACAATGCTAGCTACAAACAGTCTCAGCAGAGGAAAAGTAAGTCACCTACCTAACACTTAAAAGGATTTCACAAGAGGGACATAGAGTTAAGTGTGCCAGTCCTGTTATGTGATGTACTTGAGGGAGATGCTAGGCAACCAAAGTGGGAGGCTCAGTAGGAAACCCTAAATAGAACTGTATTTTACATTGTTATTCCTGTTGTTTTTCTTCAAAAAAAAAAAAAAAAAAAGAAAAGTTTTACAAGAAAATAAACTCGGAAAGAAAAAAAGAAATAATAAAAAGAGGATGTTGATTACTTGGGAAACTCAGGCATTTGTTCAGAATCTCTGGGACTAGGGTTTTTCCTAAATAATTTTACTTATTTTACAGTGGTTTTGGTGACAAGAACTGGAGCTGATAATTACCCACTGAGTCCTTCGCTCTGTGGTGACTATAACCTTAGCAGCATTATGGAATGTTTCTGGCTGTATCTGGGCACTACTCTTGGTTTTACTGAGGGCCTCCAAGCATTCTGAGTTAATCAAAGCTAAGCATAGTGTCATACAAATGTAGGAGATCCTGTCAGTCAGCCCAATTTCAAAATGATGTCACAGCTGTAGAAAGCAGAGTACAGAGTACCACGTATCTTCAAAGGCGCACATGGGATAAAGTCATACAGTTGTTTCATTTCACAGTGGATCAGCAAAACCACTTCATGAATGAAAACTGAGCTAAAATCAATATTTTTCAAAAGCTTATCAATGTTTTGCTGAGTGGCACTGAGTCTTGAGTATATCTTCATTATTTATTCTTAACAGTCACTAAATTATGTAGTCATGATCTCTACACCTTGCTGGCTCTTAAACATGAGTCTGCCTTCCAGCAGAGCGTACAGTGAAATTCTGCACCTGCTTGGGTCAGACTGCATAATAACATGGTTCTTCTATTTGCACCTGAGCTACTAAGTTACACTGCTAGTTAAACACAACATCAAACACTGACTGCATGCTGTTGTACTTATGTGCTTCCCTCTTCTGCAATTGCTTTCCAGTCTTCAAAATTAACAGCAATAATTAAGCCCACAAAAGTCTTTTCTGAACAAACAAAATGTAAAGTACTCATTCCTGTGTGCCTGCATATGATCCAGGGCAAAGTGAACCCTAAATGTTTCCCAGGCAGCTGAACAACTCTATTCCAGATGTGCATGGCTGGAGTTGCTGCTACTGCCATCAGTAATGGCAGCATTTCACAGAGAAAGGGAAATTTTAAGATATTGTTATTTAACATGTATCCAAGAGAAAACTTGTTTTGAATTAAAAATAAATTAAAATTTAAAAAGCGAACATGTCTTGAAGGAAAAGAAGGAAACAAACAGAACACTTTAAAATTCCCTGTTTTGAATCCCAAGAGAATGAACACTCTCTTATCTGCGCTGGTGCTCCTTCTAACCTGCTGTGTTTGATACATTAGTAATTTCTTTTGAAACAGAGACTCTGCAAGGAAGATTATTTTTATAATCCTCTAGTAAATAAAGTTTTCAGAGTTTCTGTGGAAACTTGAGAAAAATATTATTCTAGTTTCTCAGCTATCATTTTCCTTTTTTTCAATTAACTTCTTAGTGTTGCTGTGCTTTAACTCTGTGAGAAATATGAAGAGGTTCTGAGCCATCTGACCAGTAAAACCAACAGGCTGAAACTATGAGCCCTTTCCAGAGGATCAGACTCAGTGGTAGAAGGTTTATCAAGGAGTTCACAGAAACCTCCACCACTGTGGAGAGACTTTGTCTGCCAGGAGAAGTTCAATGAGAAAAACAGTGGAGGAAAAAAAAAAAGAAATGTGATATTTTTTCCACTAAATATAGTTGTTCTTATTAGTTGAATTCCTGCAATGAAAGCAACAGGAAAAATTGTTTTAAATCACTGCTAAAGTTGTGCTAGTGTACTTAGAAGTGTGTTAAAAATGCAATAGCGACTTTAAACCTTGTCTCCCGACAGCTAGCATTCTAGTTGTGAAGTTGATATTTTGACAGCGTTAACTGGACTTCTGATTAAAAAAAAAAAAAAATATGCAAATGATATTAAAGAAAGTCAGTTGAATGTTTACATTCATTCATGCACAGTGTCCTTGGAAATAAAATATTTTTATGTCCCAGTGAAATACTGAATTTGTGGTATAGTTTTAAGCAAAAGCTAAAAAGGAGAGAATTTTAATATTTCCCAAGAAATATGCCATATTTTACAGTGTAATATGATATAGAATCCTTAACATGGGACTGCAGTAACTTGATGTAACAAAGAATGACAAGTAGAGGTCAAATGGTAAGTTGAACTTAGGTAAACTTCCCTAACACTTGTCATCACAGGTGTGAGGAAATTGACGTGTTCATTTATACCACATTAACATCTGTTGCCACAGTCCAGGAAAGAAAAAAAACAAAAAAAAAAACAAAGTCAGTATATAAAACTGGGTGATTTTATGTGACAACTTAGAAAATATTTGTCAGCTTTACTCATTGTCCTATACAGAGCATGAAATTTACAGAGCAGAAGTTGATGTATCACATGCTGCTGATTCTCATCCTGGTATTTACTGCAAGAAGCAAAAAAAAAGCCCAAAGAGAGCAACATCAAACAGTGAAATAAAAAGTAAGACATATAAAGTATTTAAACCACGCGGAAACAGGGAGCCTGGAATTTTAATGGCACTAGCCACTTTTTGATGTGCATGCTGGAGATCTTCAGGGTCACAAAGCTATCTCTCTTGTCTTCTTACTTTTATTCTTAAGCTGTGGGGTTAAAAACTTGCCTTTTAGGACCTGCTGTGCCCTGACCATGACTTATTTTTGCTATTCTTAGAACAAGTTGAGATAAAATACTCATTAGATGACAAATTTTCAGATAACATGGACTTTCAGCATCAGTGGAACTGAAAAACATTTGGAGCTGGAACAGATGTTTATATCACTCCAGCAGCGGACATTGGTGGGGCCCACAGCTTTGGTTTCTGAACCCTTGCCAGGACAGTCAGACCTTATCAGTAAGAGATGATAAAAAAAGAAGGAATAAAAAACTAAAAAGGTAGTGGATGGGAGGGGTACTGAGGGTGAAGACGAAAACCTGACCTTGGTTAGACTGAACATGTTTGCCTGACAGGTCTCTGAAGACTGTTCAAAACACTTTATTTTATCACAGCAGAATTTTTAAGAATCCTTTGTGCAAAGTTGCTGGTCATTCATTTAGAAACATTTTCAGACATTGACTCAGAAGTATTGGCGTTAAATATGTCTAAACAAATGGGGTGGCTGTGTGAAAGGTGAGAAGATGAGGGCTTTCTTTTGCTGCAGAATACTTTTTGATGTGATAATGAGGTTCTCTTTTTGTAATGGGCCATAGCACCACATAGGTATGAGGATTTCACACACCAGCAAATTTCAAAGAACTGTTTTCAGCATTCCAGGAAATTAAGTGATAGAACAAGGCTTTTTACTCAGTGTGCATTCTCTACTCCTACACTGTACACCTCTAATGCAATTTACCAGTGAATTAAGCATACGATGTGATTTATCCCGCCAACCTAATATTTCATGTTAGTAAGTGGGGCGACTGCTTTTACAGCTTAGCTTTAAAATGCCATTATAGCTGAGCACATTTTTGCTTCAGCGGAATGCTTAAGGGGGTCTCTCTGATATATGTGTGTAGCTCTGATTAACTTCAAGGTCCAGATTCTTCCTTGGTGCAAGCTCCCTGTTTCAGTAGAACTAACGCTGAGTTCATTGGCACTCTTGACTGTCAGATTTTACAGAAACAAGATGAGCAACGGGAACATATATTTGTAAAACTCCTGATAACAGCAGATATCAGAGGAAAATGAGGATGCATTAACCTCTGTTTTCTGGGGTATAATGTGTTAAAGCAGAAGTGTTACCTTTGACAAACTGAATTAAATAATATTTTGATATTCAGCGGGCAAAAACAATTTTTGAACTGACTTTAAATCTCCAGCAGGAAAAGCACAAAGTAACACAAAAAGATAGAGAACATTCACTATCCATTATCTGTTCTCACTGTGACAACGCTCAAAGCTATAATTTTGCTTTATTTTTTGATAAGATTAAATTCCATAGAATCATGAATTATCACCACAGAAGTTCTTTTTTTTTTTTTTTTTTTTTTAAATCATCCCATTGTTTTAGGGGAAGGAGTGGAATTGGCATTTTTTATTTTCCTATTTACAAATCTACCCAGATTTATCTTCACAACTATTACAAGCTGCAACTACAGACTCTCTTCTGATCTCTCATGCACCATGACATTTTACATCGTCAGGTAAAGGCCATACATTTTGTAGACTGCTGTAATATTGTTGTGGTGCTGAACATGACTTCAGCACACTGTTGACATTCAAGAAGGATGGGAAGTTTCATACTGTCCATGCTCCAGTCATTTTTTTAATCATTGCTGCAGCCATAGCTCCTTTTATGTAAGTTATGGTTTACTTTGTAAAAAGTACATATAGTATACTGGAATGGGATGAAAAATAGCAGTTTGCTGGTCATGAATTTCCCACAGATCAGAACCCATCTGCAAGCATTTTGGAATACCAATTTCAGACTGATGTTTTGTTACTGAATCTTAAAAGGCTAAAGCACTTTCTTACAAAGTCTGATATCACATAGTAAAGGAGAAGACATTTCTGTTTATGAAATCATTATTTATGTTGATACAACTGCAAAAAAAAAAAATTACTGAGTCTAGAGGTATACGAAAAAAACAAACAAACAAACAAAAAAAAAAACCACAACAAAACACCAAAAAACCCCCCTGCATCTTGCAAAAGATTTTTTCCAGCTTAGATAAAGCTGTGAAGAGATCAAGGTCTCAAGCAGAACACTATAGTAATGCCTTATTAAGAATTAATAAAGTGAGACTGTTTGACGTTTGTGAAAAAAGTTACAGGTGGTATAGGGTACCAGCTAAAATCTGAAGGAATTTGAAATTTGAAATTTCATAGTCCATATTCTCTAGGAAATTAGATTTGTTTGTGACAGTATTTCCTATTGGCATTATGCTTGGGAAATAATTCATTTGAAAATTTGACGTGTCAATAAATTATTTTTTTTAATTGTTGGAGCAGTAGATTTGAATTGGAGCCTGTGGCAAAGAAATCATGAAACTCCACAGTACTATTTTATAAGTTCACTTAAAACTGTAAAAACAGTTTATCATCAAAATGTAAAAATAATGCCTTAAAAAATCCTATTAAATGAAAGAAGAGGTTAGGAGTAAAAACTAATTTTATAATAAAATTAATAAGTAAATTAAATATAATTTACTATAATTTATTTTAATTAATTAATTAATAATAATATAATTTTATTATATATTTATATATATAATAGAATTAATAAAGTAATAATAAAAGAAATAAGAAAAGTGGCTGGATAGAAGTTGAAAAAGTGAAAATAAAATATGAAGCATGAAATGGAAAGAAAAGAGAGAAAAATGGAAATTTGAAGAATTTAAAGGAGAATATGGTAGAAAAACCAGAACAAAAATAAAAGAGAAAAAAGCAGTGACTTGGATACAACCAAAGAGAAAGTGAAAGATAAAGAGGTTTTCTTTTAGTTTTCCTCATGCACTGTATAGGAGAACTGCTACCCAGAGAAAAGCTGCTGTTTTCAAATATTTACTAAAGTATTCCCAGGAATGAGGGAATGGCTCTCTACCTCTCACTTTTCCCAGAAAGCTATGCAACATGCCTAAAGTTTATAAGGGCGTATGTTCCCAATGAATTAAAAGGGGGAGTATATGAAGAGAGGCTCAAAATGGGCCTGAAAGACTGTAAATATCTTCCAATATTTAAAAGGAGTCTACAAGGAAGATGAGGAAGGATTCTGTATAAGCGAGAGCGGTGACAGGACAAGGAGTAACGATTTTAAGCTAACTGAGGGTATGTTTACATAGGCATAAGGAAGAAATTTTTCACTATATTGGTTAATAAGGAAATGGAACAGGCTGCACAGAGAAGTTGAGGATTCCCATTCCTGGAAGTGTACAAGGACAAGTTGGACAGGGCTTTGGGCAACCTGATCTACTGGGAGATGTCCTTGCTCTTGGCAGGGATTTGAAATTAGATGGTCTATAAGGTGTCCTCTAACACAAACCATACAATGATTCTGTAATCTGTCATTACAGCTGCACATGATATGCTGTTCTTACCTGATAGTAACGAGAGTCTATAATTCATTCTAACAGAAATAGATAACGTTCACAAGCAAGAGAGGAGAGAAGGCAACTAAGAGTAATTCAGAGTCAAGAGTAAAAGGAAAATAGTGAAAACATTAGAGGCACCAATACTTTTCTGTTACAGAAAGTCAGATGAAGCTGAGAATATTAAAACATTAAGACAGAAGAAAAATTTTCCTTGAAAGGATAAACTTACATGAATGTATAAAAATTGTTTGAAGAGCTGTGTCTTCATTTTATTCCTCTTTTAACTGAGTATTTTATTTTAAGAAATGACTGTGAGGCTTTTAAACATATGTATAAAACTGCAATACATAATTTCAAATGTCTTCTGAAATCAGTAAAGGATTGTATAGTATGTCACCACATTCTTTTATTTCTCTCAATTTCCAGCTTCAGCAGATTTTAACAAGATTCTTCTCAATACGAGGGCAACATAACAGGGCATCATGGATGTTGAAGTCTCTAAACCTTAGGCATTCCTCCCATATGGAAAATTACCATATGGAAAATTTTTAAGGTGGAAAGTCACCTTAAAAACCACTTCAATTAAATACTTCAACTAATATCACTTTGTATTCCTCTGGCAAATGAAAGCTTCAGTTTTCTGAATTTGTTCTTCAAAAGGAGTCATTTCAGGCATTACTGGAAGCTCCCAAACATGGGGCAAAAAGAATGATCTGCTTTCTTTGATGCTGGGTAAAGAAAAGCACAGTCTTCTTTTTGAATAGTGAGCACATTGCATTACTTTATAACCCTGCAGGAATTTTATGTGATTTCATTGGTAGTTTAAGGAACCTAAAATATAATCCACAAATATTTATATTCCTTCTTTTCTAGATCTAGAATAGTGGCATTCATTAGCAAAGACAGCACAAGTTAGGACACTGGGAGGAATGTAGGAACAGAGAGCATTTGCTTCTTTACCAGTAGTAGTAGTCTGGGGGGGTTGTCATGTTAAATCATGGCTGTATGTCTGGAGAATACATTAATGTCAGGGTGAGCATTAGTCTTCCTACCTGACAGAAAAGGGAATATGGACATTGAAATGCAGTCCAGAGCTGCAAGCATCCAGTGCATAATGGCGAACCTCAGACAAATCTGCAATACCCTAATTCTGGTTGAACTCAGTGGAAGTGGAAGTAAATACAGTGTCAGCTGTTGATTTATGACCTCGACGCTCTTGTGAAATCCAATGATCCTATCAGTGTTTTTGGATCATGTTTCCCTTTTTCTTCTTACTTCCATGCCAGCTTAGGTATTTATTTGCCATGATCTAACCATTAGTCTAGTTTTATTCAAATACGTTGTATAAAATCTGAAACTTCCTGTGAAAGCCATAATTCTTGCTATAACGAAATTACTTCCCATGACATTTTACCTGAAAGAAATTTTGACTTTAAGGGGATTGCATGATAATCAAGAGAAAATATCATCTCCCTACATTAGCTTTGTCTTATGAATTCTAGAACGGCTGGACTGTGACATTTGAGAAGTCAGGTGCCACCGATATTTGGGTGTCTCATTTCTTTTTTTTCATTCTGAACCTATATATAGTTTCAAATATTGCTATTATTTGCTTTTTTATTTTCCTTCCTTCCTTCCTTCCTTCCTTCCTTCCTTCCTTCCTTCCTTCCTTCCTTCCTTCCTTCCTTCCTTCCTTCCTTCATTTTTAAATTTAACAGTAACCTATATCAATCTCAGTTTTGAGAGTGGATTCTCACTGCATGGATAGGAATCCTTGCTGATGACTCTTTATAGAAGAGACCAAGGATACTGAGCATCCAGCTTTTACAGAATTTCAGTTGGATGGATCCTGACCTCCTCTGAGAAATCCCAGCCTGAGTGAATTCCCCCAAGCAAACAGGTAGGTGCATATGAGAGAGGGGGTGGGCAAAAACAACAGGTGAAACTGTTTACAAAACAGAAGACCTGGAACAGTAACTGACTGGCCACCTGGCTTACCTGTATCAGGTGGCTGTTTTCTGCACGTATTTTGACACAGGTGCATAAATGTCTTAGAAAGAAGCCACTGTAGACTATGTACTTAGACATATGTGTTTAATTATTTATGCCCCTTTGCTCTTGAGGAATTCAAGAGTCACATTTACTAGTATTCAAAAAAAACCTCAATAGAATATTTGGAGGATTTTGAATTACCCTGTCTTGTTCCCAAAGGAAAAAAATAAAGAAAACCCAGGTGTGATTCATTCTGTTCATATTAAAAGAAAAAAAAAAAAAAAAAAAAACCACAAGATATTTAAAAATGTGATTCTATGAAAAATAAGATGATCTGCTCTTCTTGCACCAGAGTGGGTCCATTAGCTGTCAAGCACTGCTCCTATGCTGCCTGTTCACATTGCTGCTATGCAGCAATGCAGTGATGCAACTCATAGACCATGGGAAAATGGTATTACCATCCTGTAAATTGCACTTCAGGATTTATGTTTCAGTGAACAGACATTAAACACATCCAATTACATACACAAGGTCAAATAGTCTTCACAGAATCATAGAATTGCTTACATTGGAAGGGACCTTAAAGATTTACTAGACCAAAGGGCTCTTTTTTTCCTCTATGTATATAATCTCTACTGGAGGTTAAGTTAATCTTTAACATATTCAGAAACAGAAGATTTTTTTTTATTTTATCCATATTTGTCAAGGTATTTAACTAAATTACCAAACTGAGCAAGCAAACTGTCAATTTATGCAGCTTTCCTGTGGGTACTTCATGACCTGCAAAAGCACCTATCCAGTTAATCACTCTGGATACTTATATACTCAGTTTAATAATATGCCAATATCTGTAAGTTATTTTCTTATTAGTTTGAAAATTCAGAATAAGATCAAAAGAAGATATGTTACTTGTTGCTATGATTCATTTAGCTGTAATAAGTTTTGATGCCAGTTGCTGTGGGACAAGTTTACAAACATATAGTATGGAAGTTATTGCACAGGAAAATTCTGTTTTTATTTCTTCTGTTATAAAAATCTTTCCTAAATGTAGTTGTATCAAAATAGAGAAAGAAAAGTCTTTGTTCATAATGAATAGAAAACAAAATAGAAAAAATATATGTATCAAATTATCAACTTTTTTTTTTTTTTTAAAGAAAGATGAGAAAAGGGATAACTGTCTTGTATGGAGGAAAAAAGGCACTAATAATCACTGGATAATCACTTGGAATAATGAAATCTCCTTAGCACAAACAAGAAGCTTCAATCATAGTTGGGAAGGGTGAAAAAAGGGAAAAATATGTAGGTCTCTCTGAAAGTAATACTATCTGTTTATATCTGTGGACACTACAACAGATACAAAAAGCACAATGCTATTTGATAGAGGAAATTCTCAGGTACAAAATGCTATTTTTCAACACAGACGCTTCCGTTAGCTTTGCATTTTCAACATCAATGAACAGGAGCTTACATGTTGTGCTCATAAAAACCTGCATGGCCATCCAAAACATGGCTTGTCTTTCATGTCACTGTCTTCACTGCTGAAACACGACACACATCCTCTCACTGTGCTCTCATCTACTCTTCTGTCTCCAAAAGTGTTCAGAAAGTGTCACTGAATATTAGTTGGCGTCATTTTTTCCACATGGAAAAATTCAGTGACAGACTTTTGCTTCATATGTGCTTCCATGTCAGACCTCATTTTGTCTGACTGCCCCTCTGCTGCCATCTGTCACACAGCAACAAAATGTAAGGAAATAATGGTGGTAAGGTTCCACCTCTACTGCCATACCACCAACATCTGCCTCTGATGCCATGGGCCAACATAACAATATAGGAGGCATTACTTTCTGGGTGGTCTTTGTATAAATAGCACTGGTATAGGTGGACAAAACAATGTTGACTGTCACTGAGAAGGAAAGCACAACATGTTCATAAATTTCACTTTCAGAGGTCTGAAAATTGTTCCCAGAGTGCCACGCCCAAAGCAAACTGGCAAAACAGCGTTGATAGTTGAAGCTTAGGTGATCTGTTCTTCAACCAAATTAAAAGAAACAATGCACTTGACATCCATACGTCTAAAAGAAAACTATCCACAACATTTGAATTGATGAGAAGCCTGAATAATTTATTTATGGCAGAGAATATTTGACCTTGAAGGATGACTTTATGTGGGTAGTTGTCTGAGATTTTTCTAAGACATGGATTATGATAACATTTTCAACTTCTTGGCAAGCTCGATTGTTTTTTTTTTTTCTAATCTCCCTTAGCATTGAGATTCATTGCTTGAAATGCACTGATTTTTAAAAATTATTTATTTATTTATTTATTTATTTATTTTCCTGGTGACCCATCCATTTTCACAATTTCAAGCACTGGAATGCTTAACGCAGAAAGTTATTTTTTCAGTAAACCTTGCTTGTTTAGATGGGTGAAGAACTACATTGTGGGTAAGTGGATGAGTAAATCCTTGAGAATGTTTAAGAACAGTTTACTCTCCTCCTAAGAGACATTTCTCTTTCCATATCACAATTTGGACACTATCGCAGTTTGAAATTTAATGTTATCAATAAGATCACCTGGATATTAAATTTGTTAAATCGTTACAACAGATGCACAAAAAGCACAATACAATTAAGGCACATATTTCTTTTCAAGGATAGCTAAAAAGTTGCTTCCAAAAGACTAGATGGTAAATAAGAAATACAAGAAATAAGTGCTAGGAGAAAACTAACCTTAACAAGTTCCTTTACCTCCTTGTTAGGAAAATCTTGTCCAGATGTAGTATCACCCAATAAACAAGAATCCAATAAACAATGTAGGTACAGAAAATATGGGCCAGGGATCTGCATCTAGCTGTTCTGAAGAATTTGATAGCTTGACCTAAAAGATCTTTTATCACTACAGAACCAGAGAACTAGAGAACATTTTATCACTACAGTACCAAATACCAAGCAGATGAGTTGCATTTCTATGAACTATATACTCCAAATTTGCTTTTGAAGTGATTGCTAGAGCTGTCCTGCTGAAAATGTGTTTGTTGTGCCATAACAACTCTACAGCTCTTCAGCTCCATAGTCGTAAGGTCACCATTTTTATTAGACCACAAAGAACTTAGTGCAGGCAGCTAATCTAATTGGATTATGAAGATGCCCATTTGATAAAAAGAAAAATTGTTCTGAACGCAAAGTGAACTAAAACTCAGGCTTTGCTTCTATGATATTAGTTATTGTAAAATAAAAAATATTACTGGCTAAAAATGTCACATAGCAAACGTAATGTCCTTTCCACATTATTGCATCTTTTAGGGAATTTTGAAAATATTTTAGAAATAATTATGTACTACATAAATATTTTGGAAGTCTATTTCCAAAACTGTGTTGCTGTAGAAAGCTACAAGTATTACTGAGGATTTACCAACAGGATACTAAACTCTAATCACATGTTTTGAAAGGCATCAATCCTAAGTGTGTTAGAAATGTTTAAGTTTTGCAAGGAATTCTGATATTTTAAATAGTACCATTGGCAATCTTACAGTGTTTTTAAAAAAAAAACCCAAAATTTTATGAAAACATACTTATATTCCTGCAATGAATATAAAACATAGCTGGGAAAATTTGTGAATGTAGGTAAACCATTTGTTTGCTGCACATTATTTTGTAATTTCCTTTAAGAGGATTTTATTCAAATTTATTTCTGAAGTTACTTATGTTATTACAAAACCACAGAACTTCTGAGAAATTTTAAATATAACAAACAATCCCAGATGTGGGCATTAGATATTATAGTTATTTCTTAGTATCACAATTATTTGGTATAAACTTGAATTTGCTTACTAACCTCATTGCAATTTTTATTTATTTATTTATATTTTTTCACAGAGGTAAGTTTTCCTGCCTCATCTGCTCTTTGAAGGGTAATACAAAGGGTACTACTCTGACCTTTTTAGTATTCTATAACTTGATTTGCTTGCCATTCCTATCCCCTTCTGTTTGTAACCTCAGCAGCCTGTGTCTAGAATGGACAGTCAGTCAAAACACAGAATACTGAAAAGGTCACAGAAACAGAATTTACTGCATGTGCTTCTTAGGACACACTATGCAGTAAAGTAACGGTACCTGGTTTTGAAGATTTGCTTCTACAAAAACTCAAGAAGATGCAACCTTGTGTCCTCATGTGATAAAACCCTGTCTTGCTCCAATTTATAGGAGGGAGATTAAGACACACGGGTCAAACATTAGCCTGACCAGCTATTGCAAATCCTCGTCATTCAGGGAGATGGGGAAGGGAAGATGGGCAATAGAAAACTTGGGAAATAGAAGCAAGGAGGCTTTGTAGGAAGGAAGAGGGAGATATTTGCCACCATGAGTCCAGAGTGTTTCGTAGCTCAGTCACTTTTCTTCAGTAGTGGTGGTTGTAGACACAGCAGCCTGTGTCTAGAATGAACAGTCAGTCAAAACACAGAAGCAACAACTTGTACCTTCCCTTCATAGGATACAGTGGTATCACCCCCTAACCTCCCATAGCAAGCTGGAGTTATTTGGTCATAGGTCAGATCTTCTGCCAGTAAACAATCCTGAGCACTCTCTTCCAAACAGCTCCAAAGAAATGCTTTCAAATGTAAAATTGTCCACACAGTACTGCTGATTGCCACACAGCAACACCCACCTCTTATCTCCTGGATAATTCAGTCTTGTCATAAGAAATGCCTCCAAAAGCAAGCTCTGAGCCAAAAACGAAGGATTCGGACACACTTCTGACAGGAAATGCTCTTCTTGTGTCTGTGTGCATGGTATCCTGGTCAACAGAAATCAAAGCAAGGAACAGAGTGCTTCTTTAATTTCATTTTATTTAAAACAGCAATAAATTCAGTAAACTACATTTTCAAAGCTTACTGCCTTTAAATTCTTCTTCATTTCATTTCAGTGGGTAAGTAAATGAGGTAGGAATTGTGTACTACAGTCTATTAAAACAAGGTTGTCAGGTTGGAAAAAATCAGCGTACAGCTAATGTAAAGTGTTTGTAAATGGTCAAACAATTTGTGCTAAGGGATTTCTGTCTCATATATTCGTGCTTGTAATGGCTCATCTTATAATAACCTAGTATTTTGTGATTAAGTACAACATGTATTTCTCTGAAGAAATATGATTTTTTTTTCTGACTTTTGGAGTGTTTTACATTGTGAACATAAATAGTTTCTTTGCTTAAGTGTAATCACCTTCCCGAAAAAATCCATTACATTGACTAAATTACAGTGTTTAGTTCTACAGAAATGCAAGGAAGGAAAAATTAGGGCTGAAAAATTTGTCTATTGAATAAAGTCAATATTAGAATCAAGGATATCATTTATATATCAAGTTATATCATTGTTTTATTAGCTGGAAAAAAAAAGTTTGATTTTGAAGACTGCATCAGGTATTTTTTGTTATTTCAGATTTAGAAATACAAAAGTAAGTGCAGATGTTGATTGGATGTATATTTAAAAGAGGCAGTTGTGTGTGGTGAATAAGAATTAGATGATTTAATGCATAAGTTACATACAGATATAGAATTTCTTGTGAAAACAACTAGATATTAATGTAAATGTTATGTTTAATGAGTGATTCTTTTGGAGTTTTTCTCAAAGCAGCAGTCAGGCCTGTGCTTCAAAGACTAAACAAGATGTAAGAGCCCAGGCTGTGTCTATAGCAGCTGGCAGCATTTCTTTATGCAGCGCATTTGCTAGTCCTTATCCTCTGATCATTCAGTCTTATTAGAGCGCAGTACAGAATCTTGCCAGCCTCTACATTTGCATTTCCTTTTAAGAGAAGTCAGAATGTATGGAAGGAGGAGGTTTTCATGGAGATCTCATTCTTAAACTGGGCAGATAGTGACCAGAAAACTGACTGAAGAAGGATTTGGGGATGATTGCTGGGCATAGGTAAAGCTAGAATTGTTCTGTGACTTTACTATTTGATGGAAAACAACTTTGAAAATGTGCCAAAATACAGATTTTTAAAGTCAGCAGGAGTTTTCCTACTCACTTTGGTGATACTAGACTATCAGGTGGATGACCGTTGCTTTCATTTACTGAGATTGCTGGAAGTTTCAGTAGTAACTGCAAGAAAACTCACTTGAAAGGACATATGTGACCCTATTACTGC
The DNA here is from genome assembly GCF_019232065.1 of Centrocercus urophasianus. Taxonomy (NCBI): domain Eukaryota; kingdom Metazoa; phylum Chordata; class Aves; order Galliformes; family Phasianidae; genus Centrocercus; species Centrocercus urophasianus. The sequence goes on from NW_024884253.1 coordinate 41,989,625, forward strand.
TTCTCCCAAATACCAATATGGCAGCTTACTAGCTTAGCTTTCAATCCTTCAGGTAAAATGAAAATAATAGCTGTCTGCTCTTTTCATTTTAAGTTTATGTCAAATTTATTGTTTATTGGATCACAGTCACTTGCTATTTTTAAATCTGTGAAGAATGTTTATTAGACGTACTAACATAATGAATAGCATATAAAAATAAGCACCAATATTTATGGATGTACATGTATAATGGAAAGAGATAGCAATTCTATCTAAACAGTAAACTTGTTGGCAATGTCTTACTGACTTTTTAAAAGGTAAATCACAATGTAATTTAATAAAGGCTTCTTAGTAGTAAATTGAAGGTTTATTAAGAACAAGTACTGAAAAAAAAAGAAGCTAGGATCCTAACCGACAAAGGCACAACATCTATCTTTAAGTCCTGCTGATCATGAATGAACTGGTCTGTGCATGTATAGCATAGAATGATGCATAGAACATGGTTGATAATGAAAAGCTGGCATTACCGGAGAACATTCTGGAGGAATCTGGGAGATTTACATAGCTTCTATATCAGGGAATTAGCTTTTTCATATTTGGTATATTGCAAATGGTCATCTTGTGCAACATTCATTAAAACATCAAGCTTCCTTAATTGTTATCCAGGGAGCAACTTATTTACTCCCTCTTCTATGTATGACTTACTTGTAGCAGTATAAGACAATGTGTATCATAAATAACCAGCACTATTTTCTTACTTTACTATTCCATAGGTACCAGATATTAGTTACTGTCAGAGCAAGTACATTAAGTTAACTTCATTTTGTTATGACCAATAGATTCTGTGTGTCCTTATTTGTACCAGTCAGAAAGATATTAAATCCCTACACTTCTGTCACTGCTCTCTGATCTATCTAACAAAAATTTATGGAAACAAACAACTAAACCAAACCAAACGAACATACAAAAACAGATTTGTTGCCTGACTGGATGAAAATAATAATAATAAAAAATATTAGCTTCTTTTTCTGTGTTTCCGTGCAGAGCAGAAGCAGAGAAGAAAACTTAACTTAGAGCCGAGGAAGTAAATAGTTCAGGACATCACAACTCAGTTGTCTACATAGTTAAGTTGTTGGAAAAATCAGTGGACTGGACCAGTCAACACTCTTCAGACAAATCTGGAGTATGTCTGGAAAATAGACAGATCTAAAAGGCAGTTGTGGTTCAGAAAAGTTATTTTAATAGTATAGAGAGGCCATTAATGCCAGCTGGCTTCAGTGCCAGAGAATGATCCCAGACATCTTTAATTTATGAGTCTAGTCACAAATTAAGCATCCAAGACTAAAAATAAACACATTTGCTGAATATTTTAATCATGTAGCAATCTTTACTTACTACCTCCAATTATCTTTGTGCTAGAGAGGTTTCTATTTCGCATCCAGGCTCATCCTTTTCTGGAATAATGGAGAAAGTGATGCCCAATATCTGAGGCATGCTGGGAATTTAATCCATCAGACTTCTTATTCAGGGAGCTATATCAAGCAACAAAGAGTGTTACTTTTAGTGGGTTGAAAGGGTTTTAGTGTGCTGATAGCAAACAACTTTGTGCTTCAGCAGTTAAACACAAAACAGAGTGCCCTGCTTTAATAGACCATATGTAAAAGTGAGCTGGCTGATGTTTTATCCTAATAAGAGTTGAAAATGTGTATTTGTAAAATTTGTGGAAGTTTTGAAAACTGGGAGATTTATATGGCACTTACAGTCCTCTGTTAATTGCACACAATGATATTTCTAAATAAATCTATTTTCAAATTGTTTCAAGCAAAATGTCTGGTAGGTAGTTCAAGAAATTGCAGTCTTTCCTCTAGATTTCACCACAGTGATCTATACCTTCTCCAGTTTTGGACTTCAGCTATTACAATATGTTCTCAAAAATCTGTTAAGAAGATGATATACATGTGGAGTCCTCTAGTACCTCAACTACATTGAACTTATTTATGCCCAGGAAAAGCTGGTGTTCTTACAGCTTGCATCTTTTTCATTTGCTCTCATTTTCAAATGACTATCAAAATGATTTTCAAAAAGATCAGAGGATCTTCTTCTTGGTATGATGATTCAAGCTTCATGTCATATTAAATTTGGATTGGAGGCTTTGCAATTCTGCAGCTTTCCAGTGTAAGTCCATCTTATCATAGATGTAAAGGCAGCTGAAGAGTCCTAGATATAATTCCTTTTCTTTGCATTGTTCCCTAAAACACATTCACCTTGCAATCATCCTAGTGCACTCACCTGTGGGAACAGCAATTGCTGGCTTTTGAAGGTAAAGCTTAAGACATAGAAAACAAAACAAAACAAAACTACATGATAGTATTTTCAAAAAAAACCTTCATTTTGTAGTATGATTATTATAGGAAAAGAATTACTAATGTGAAGTGAGCTGAAAAGATAATGGTTTAGTATATGTAATCTTTCTTTTTAGAACAGCTGAAAATATTCAACATATATTACTCAAAATATAATTTTAGCAAAATCAAAATACTTTTTGGACTTTTTCTGTATCAACAAATATTTTCATTTTGATCCTGAAATTTTGATTTTCCAGGGCAGAAGTGTTTCATTTCAATACGGTGATGTTAAACCATCCACATGATGACATTGTGGAACAGACAAACGCAATTCTCTCATGCTATGTGCTAAGATCTGCTAAGACTCCATGAGTAATTTTGTACATTCAAGATTCGTATCAAAGAAAAGGAAATTCAATATAGAAGAGTTCCTGGAAATGGTTATGCGAATAATGAAACAAAGAAAGCTTGTCACAAAAGAGGAAAATAAAGGAGTAGGCTGAAACCTGAGAAGGCATAAAGGAGTTCAATAGTCAGGGATAAGAGTCTGTTCTGTGGAAAGCAAATAAAGCAAATTTCTGCAAGCTGGATAAAAACAGTTAACAAAGATGGTAACAAGTAGGACCCATCTTCAATTTGGATACTTGTCAAAATAAATGAACAAGACTTGTCATTTGTTTCAAGGTAGACATCAATTAAGTTAATTAAAATCACAAACATCAAAGCTATAATGTTCTATTACTAATAGATTTGTTTTGCTTCTTTTGATTTCCTTGCAAATTGATATCTTATTTTGAATTGCACGATCAATATTGCTTTTCGTATTATAGTGTTACTATTATTAATCTGAAGTAAAAAAACCACCTTTTATGAACTCTGTCTTGTATATGGACTGTTTTCAGTGTTGTTAGCAGAACCATTCCTGTTTACTTTTTTGGAGGCAAAATTGACTGAGATAGGTAAATAGCAGGAGGTTAGAGAAAACATTTTCAAACTTAGACGTTTAAATTCAAGGACTAAAGTACCTAAGAGAAACTCATAGCATTTGAAAGGATTACTCCACTGGCATTTAAGTCTGAATATTTCTCACAAGGTTTAATGGCTCAAATTGACACTAAGGATCTCAAACTGAAAAACTTTGATTCCTGTCATTTAATTGAAATTGCATTGTGTCATTATACGGTCAAACTTGAAGTTTTTATGTACTGTAAAAGTCTACACTTTCATCATGCCATTCAGAGCACTGCCACTGACATGAAAGTGAGCAAGTCAACTTCACTGTGTTCGCAATGGGAGGCAATAAGTAGGATTGCTGCTTCGTCCTTATTATAGTCAGCTGGTTGCATCTAAAAGCAAGGTAAAACAGGAGTACAGTCTTTGTTAGACTTATATAAAGATTGGTTAGCAACAGAAAATGGAAAGTGCTCATCCTTTACTCTATAGATACTCTCATTCTAACAAAATATAAATTATAATTGATTGCATAGGCAGTGTATGCCACTGCTGTTAACACAGAGAGAGCTATTTATTTTGCCTACAGATAAAAGTTCCAATATTCTAACAATCCTTTATATACTTGCCCTGAAGAAAATTTGTACATTAAGATTAAACCATAATCATAATATATAATATAATACAATATAACATAAATATAAGATATTTTTTAAAAATAAAAAATATACTGCAAAATCATTATATACCAGTATTTTCCAGCAACCTGCTTGGGAATTTTGCACAGATGCAGATATAAAATATTTATTTACTTAATTTGAAAGACAGATTTTAACAGGAATTAGATTATGAGTATTCCAGAATTATTGTTCAGAAATAATTTCAAATTTCTTTGAACTAATCTAAAAAATACAGTTATGTTTTTCAGCTTCTATAAGATGCTATAGCTTTATCAACTTGAATTGATTTGCCCCTGATTTACGCTTTCTGGAGATCCTGCCTATTCTGTCTGCAAATATGGCCACTGATCAAGGCACATTCTTTCTCCACATTTCAGGAAAGCAAGAGATCACACTAACTCATAACTTTCATTATGTTTACCATGTCACAAGGAGACAGAAACAGAGTGGAAGAGAATGCAGATTTCTTACATTTAATTGGGAGGAAAATCAAAGTAAAAACTGCAAATACTCTAATGTGTTAAGGAACATACTCTGTTCAGTGTAGTTGCCATAAAGGTCAGTCCATTTATTTCCAGAATTAAATGGATTATAATAGAAAGCAACTGGAAAATTCTGAAATCTTTTCTAGTAGTCATACTTTTCCCCCTCTTAAGAGTTGAAAGTCTGTTCAGTTTCTCTCCTAATAGATGATATGCTTCACAAAATAATAAGATACTAGGTTAACTAGCTTCTGATTTTTAAAAATATTCATATATAAAATCCCACGTAGATTGTATATTAAAATAGATTTGCTTTTCAATTTAGTCTCAGAAATTAACTATTACAATGTACCACTCAGCCTGGACACAAGTTGTGAAATCTTGGGCACACTGAAATGAGCAGTTTCATTAGAACCTCAGATCTGCCCCAAAGCCAAATGTCCATTTCTCAACTGAATTTAGAAAAATACAGAAATACCAGGCTTAGAACTTCACTGTACTAGAAATTGAAGAAGTAGCCAATTTTCTGCATGAGTACTTTAGATAAGAGCAAGTACCATAGATAGATGTTACCAATTGTTCAGAACTGACCACTCAATTCACATTATGTGCTCAGAAAACTTAATTCGTTCACTGTCCAATTAATTGTGCACAAATGCTCACACAGATAAACAAATATGTGCATTTATAAGTACATAAATGAATATACAAGTATACAATATGAAGTGTTCCCTACACAATATATCTTCTAAATTCTGACTCATATGATTGATTTGCCTTGAATTCTTCCTGGTATTCTCGTGACCTGCTTTTGACAAAACAAACAAATACTGCAAACTATTTTACTTATTCGCTAACCTCTAGGTCTTTACAAATTAATTTACATGTGCTTTAAATATTCGCTGAATCTATTTTAGCTAATAACGCATTTATGTTAAATTCCCTTTTCTTTTTACAGAAGAACAATAATTCAGTATGACATACTGCATAGTTTTAATCTGTAGTGGCCACATATTTAATAGTCTGAAATAATAAAAGTTCATTCTATTTTCATTTATGACTATTAATTTAAATCTTCATTAAAATAATTATTTCAGACCATGATAACCCCTTATGTATTGCCCCTTTAGAAACATTATTTTTTTTGGCACTTCTAGGTTCAATTACTTTGCCCTTGTTCCACTCTAGGAATCCTTTGTCTTCTATGGCACAATTATGTGGTCACTATTTTCCACAGTAATAAATAAAATTAGGAAAACCAAGCCCACAACAAGACCCATCAAAAACAGAAAGGAAAATATCCCTGAAGAACTGTTAATTCCTACTGTTTGAGATGGAAGGGACCTTTAAAAGTCACCTAGTCCATCTCCCCTGCAAGGAACAGGGACACTTACAGTTATGTCAGGGTGCTCAGGGCCCCATCCAGCCTAGGATATAAATCTCATCCAAGGATAGGACATTTACCACCTCTCTGGACAACATGTTCCATTGCCTCACCACACTTGTCATTTATTGTAGGCTGATTTGTAACAAAAATTCACTGTCATCATCTGCTTCCCCAGTAGAACAGATGAGATGAAACCTGATCTCTGTAATGCTTTGCTGAGACAGTTTGATCCAAGGAAGAAAGATTACAAGTCCAGTCCTACAAGTAGTATGGGAAATGTAGGTCCTGCAGGTGGAATGCAGCCTAGAAAGCTCTATGTGACTGCATCAAAACACAAGGCTCCAGGGAAAACCACATAGACTTACCCATGCCACACAGAGTAGTATTTGCAATACAGATACATGAGCATAACTGGTCTTAATTTGTGCCTAAAATCAACAAGGAGACCTGGAATTTCCTTTCCAGGAACTTACAGCCTGTGCACTGGGCTGCCTTCTGTCAGGCCTTATTATGTTTCAGCAGCACACAATCTTTTCATGTGACAAAAATATGAATAATTGAAACAAATAAGATTATTCCTCTCCCTTTCTTTTTTGTGCAGTGTATATAATGATTTATTAATGATTTTTGTTGTTGTTGTTCTTGTTAAAAAAATACAATTTAGGCTGAACTATTTCTTTTTGAGATAACTGTTATAGGCTGATTTAGTGTGACTGATATGTGGAATGGAGGTAAGGTATGCAAGATTTTGAACATCTCAGTGAAAGATACTGCAGAATAGGCACTGTAATGACATTCAAATGGAAGTAGGAGAAGAACTAGCATAGCTAATCTGTCAACTGTTCAGGTGCTGACACAGCCACAAGTCTGTTAGTGCTGAAAATCTGCCATGTTGCACTTCTCCATTATCATTGAGACAGAGATCACATTTCACTGAACAAAAATAACAGTAGATGCTTCCAGGAGATGCACCTTAGTGGAAGCATTTATCCAGCATGAGTACCTTCCATTTTTAATGATAATGGATAACTATAATCTGCTGGGTTGCTTTTATATTTAATTGTTTTTAAAACAGAAAACAGCAGCATAATTTTCTGCAGAAAGAAAAATTCAGTTCATGGAAAGAAGCACAGAAGGATCAATACATTGGGGAAAAAAAATAAAGGGCAGCACATCAGAGATTACTCTGCTTCACGGGAGTACAATTCTGCAGCTAGAGCAGAACTCTGTATTTCCTGTTCTGCTGTTGACCTTCAGGCAATTCATATGCCTCAATTTCGTCTGCGACTTGAAGCCAATCTTCTTGAAGGAGAGGTTGTGTTTTGGAACACGCTTGTATTGTCCCTAGCACAGGCAAGCTGTGATTTCATCCTGGATATCAGAGTACTTCATGAATAGTAATAATAAGATCACATTAATAATTTGGAATATTGCTTCATCACTTGAGAACTTTAGAGGTCCTTTTAGAAGACACAAAATAACAGAGATTTATACATTGCAATGTCTATAATACTCAAGTATGAATTATGAGCTTTATACAGAAATTATTGAGTACAGTCCTGTGATGTTAACATAGATGATCAGAATGGTTTCTTCAGGCATTCCAATCAATCAATTAATGAATAGTAATGTGGTAGATTTACTCCTTTGTTTCCAATTAAATTTAATTTGAATTGCATATTTTTAATATCACGAATGCAATCTTAATATATGATATTGCCTGCAATATGGGCAAGCTAATGCCTGAGGAGAAACCGCCTACTTTAAAAGCCCAGTCTCCTCAGAGAGCTCAATTTTGCAAGTTTAACAGAGAATTAACTGGAGGTTTTGTGCTATTTTTCATGTCCTCAGACCAATAAACATTAATATGCATAACCATTCCCTTGAATAATTGTAGTTTCTAAGTTTTAATAAGGCATTATTTAGGATGTTCAGAGGAAAAATTGTGTTAAATCATTTCCAGGAGGGAAGTGTTGACTAATGCTACAAAATGCTGATATACGTAAGTTGGTGACAATTAGTTCCCTCAGACTTCCAGTATCTGTACCCCATATCTTCTTTTTAGCATATGAACACCTTTTGTTTCAATCTACCATCCTTTTTAAGAATGTTCTAGTGAATTTATTTCCCTTTTTTATTTTTTACATTTCTGATCTAAAAATTCAATAAATCAATATTTTCCCATCACACTTAGCTGGCGTAAAATTCAAATGCTCTGTGTTTTTCTGGGTGCATCTACATTTATATTGTCATTCATCACTATGTGGATGTCTAGAAACAGTCCCATAATTCATTTTGTTGTATCAGTGCAGTAGTAATGGGAACATCTTTGACTCAATTCCCTACTTTAATGGATTCGTGGTTACCCTGTATCTCGAGGTTTCAAAACTCATATCGTGTTCACAATAACTCTCAGGCTTGATGATGCTAGCTACTTTTTATTGCTCTATTTGGAATAAAATATTACTACAAGAGCTATGCTTTTAATTCTGTGCATATCACCTGAAGTCTGGTAATTTGTGCACTGGAGTTCTTTGTCATTTTTACACATTTGAGATGTTCCTGTATTGAAACACCAAGGGAAATTTATATTTTTAAGTCAAGTAATTTACTTAGAAGTATATAAATTGCATACTGGGATTTAATTGTAATTTAGAAAGTACCAGAGTAATAAGATTACAACAGGAGCTCATGTGAAATTTTAGGCTAGAAAAGAAATTATACAGAGTTAAAAATAGAAGATATTTTTGTGCTATCCGGCAAGAAGAGTAAAAAAACCTGCTAAATTGGCAACAATTAGGGACTAGTAAATGTTCTTAAAAATTTAGTGTGGAAATCCTGTGAGCATCCAGTAATTTTTTAAAGGCTGTAAAGCTGTTTCTTGATTTTGTGTTTCAAAAAATACCGGTGACCTGAAAAGGAAAGCTTACTAGTCTATCATATTGCACCAATATTTTTTGGACTAAATATGATGTTGCTTATCTGTCCATCTTCTACAGTATATGTAGACCATTTATTGAAGAGATTTTATTCCTCTAACAGGAGGACAGCACAGACCTCTGGTTGAACCCTTTAGTGTTACCACGTGTTACTCGCATAACCAGCGAGAAAGCATGTAGAACAAGTAGATAGTGAAACATTTCTCAAGCAGGAGTGGTCCACTTGCTGTAAAGGTCTTGCTCCTGGCCAAACAAAAGAAGAACAACAGAAACACAGTACAAAATCAAAACCCTTTTATTTAGATCTTCTGAAATACTCAACAAATGAAAATTGCTGTTAGTATCACCTGATACTTGGTCAGCCCATGTATTTTTCATCAGGATTTAAATGGACATCTCTTAGTGTAGAAAGGCTTCTGAATTAGTTCACATCTAATCAGAAATCCATCTGGCACAAACTCCCAATAAGTTGCTAGGTGTGATTCATAAAAATCACATTATGTGTTTCTGCAGGGCATTATTAGCACTTTTCGTGCATGGATTGTGAAATGAAACATAGCTTGTTCTTATTCCAAAGCACTGGGCCAATGCCATTATGCTAATGATGATGCTACTTAGATGATCCAGGAAAATACATAGGTTAACAGGCTGAGTATGTTCTTAGCTGCACAATGAGAGGGAGAAAAATAAAATCAGCCTTTTATAACAAGAAACTGAGAAAGTCTTTCTGCATCAGTTGGAACCGGATGCATCACCATTATCTAATAAGCAAAAGCATAGTCAGGGAAGTAATTAACATTTTACTAAGAAGTAGAAACTTACAATATTAATGCTAGAACAACTCTAAACATGTTTATTATTCAGATTAGATTGTATTTTTTCTACAATTTTTTAGGTAAAATCCTGTTTCTTGGAAGTCAATTATAACATTCTGTTTAACTTGATCAGGGTCAGGATATGAAGAAAAGAGTTTTAGTATTGGTGGTTCTTTGAACAGTATTTTAAACAAAAAGAGTTGGGGAAAATTTAATATGTTCAATGTTACTTTCTGGTGTATTGAAGACATTTTATTGTGATTGTGTCTTTTTAAATCAGAAAGCAGCAGCATGAAGTTTATTTAATTTATAATGCCGGTAGAACCACAACACAGTGTTTCTCCTTTCTATCACTTTAGTAATGCTACTACTATATTATTACTATTAGATTTTTTTACAGTAGCAATTTAAAAAAAATAACGAGTAATAATATTAAAAAATGAGTAATAAAGCATATTAATATTTAATTAATATTTACTCTTAAAATTTTTGCTATTTACAATAGTCTTAATTATCAATGTATTGCAAGTTACAGAGATATACCAAAACACTGATGTATTTAACCTTTTAGTTCTTAGGGGATCTTTTGAAGAAACAGAGTACCCATATAATGTTGAAAAAAATGCACTGAAGACTAAGTCAAAATTATCTAAAGACTTCGGAATATTTCTACTTTTCTTTCACAGAGTTGAAAATGGGATTAAGTATGTGTCAGAAATGAAATTTATACACTTAGCAAATAGCCTTTTCTATTTTAAATGATGTAAACACAGTTTTCATCACACGTTTATTTAATAATGTATAAAGTTGAATACAATTTTTAAACTTGCATTAGTCTTTCAGTGTAACATCCTCAGCATGAATGAGAGAGAAACCATGTTCACATGCATAAAAGCCAACAGGAAACATGCAGCAATAAACTCCGTATCTCCTCCACGCCTGACTTTACTTGGCTTTTTTGCTTTTTCATAAACATTCTGAGCTAATGAACTGCAATTACAATTTGCCAGGAATTATTACTTTTTATGCATCTGGAAAGAAAAAGCAGATGCTACTGAAGACTGTGCTTGAAGGCACTTAAAATGAGGATTTCACTTGGATAAGTACAATGAGACCTTCTGGCTTAAGGAAAAGCACTGAAGCATAATGACTTTCCTTGAGGCCAAGCCATCCCACATGCCAGTGAGGAGCGAGACAATCCTAATCTCCATCCATTATTTTTATTTATCACTCCATTCATTCTTCAAGAAATGTTTTAATTCACTGCATTTATATTAAAATATATTGAGATGCAGGCAATTCTGGCCAAACTGAGCAGCGTAGAAAACAGCTTGACGCTTTAAGCCCATCACACTATTTCTTTCATCAGAGCATACTTGCTCTAGAGCTGTTTCTCTGCACTGCATGCAAGTAGCTTTATGGCAGCCAAGTTGGCTGCCCTAATTCATGCTGAACATAAATGGACATAAGGGATGAGAGTGAACCATGGGATCAGTCTAACATGGAAACTCACATTCACTTGATCTTTCTAAACAAAGAGCAGGAGGAGGTACAAGTACCTGCAGCAGTGGACATATTTTGTTCACTGTACTCTTGGCTCTAGGCAGTACCTCTAATTGCAAACCCTGTAAAAATTATGAATTAATGATCTCCCTTTTCTTTCTCCTAGTTGTAAAAAGAAGTCTCAATGGTTTTTGTATTTAACAACACATTTGGAAGAACTTAATTTGCTTTCTAGTTAGCAAGTCATGCTTTGAAGCTTCTTGTGGCAATATTTTTAAAAATGAAAAGCTATTTTGAACCATTTTCATGTCCCCAACTGTAAGAGTTGGCCGAGCTGTGAGAAATCACTGAGAATTTCCACATGCTCTCCCTCATGTCGCTCTTGATTTCATGTAGCTAATTTTCTATCTCCGGGATGCCAAACCACACATCAAGGGTCATGTGCCTGATGATACATATGTGGCTTAGTCAAAGTGCTAGTGTTTTACTTTATTTTGTAATGTACTTTTTTGATGCATTATTTTGCTTTATAGTTGGTCTGCAGAGAATCTTGCACACATTGATAATTCCTTTTTACATGTAAAGAAATTATTTGGCTGCATTGCTAATTTGTTGAGGCTTATTCATTTTTGTTTGGCCATAAATATTTTAATGAGCATTTTTTTTTTTAATTTTATCATCATTAATTGCCAAATATATACTTAGAGATGAAACCAGGAACATACTAAAGAAGTGCATAGCTATACTACAGTCAGCATGGCTTTTGTAAGAAGAGAAAAATAAGTTCTTGTGTTCCTTTTATTTTTTATTGTCCTATGATGTGCAAGACCGATCAGAACAACAGACTTGGAAGCTTAACAGTTCTTTTAAAAGTCACTAGCGTGAGAATCACATATGGCACTCTGAGGCAGATAAGAATCAGTTGTTACCATCATTTATGTTGTCTTAAAAATTTCTATCTGCAGGGAGTTATATTGCCGTGTTGCATCACCTTTGTACTCACCCTCCCTCAAAACTTTCTGGGGACAAAACCATCTGGGTTTGAACCATTTTTGCTGGGATGAATGAGGAGCTGGTTTAGCATTGTTGTGGCAAGCAGCTTACTGTTGTAGTTGGTCAGGGATCTGCTGCAAATGGGAAGTGATCTTTAAGGGCTCATCCTACATCACTGGGCCAAGCTGTTTCCAGGAGGATCCTCTTCTAGTCCTATAATCTCTGACTTAATTTGCCAAGGTAGGTGATCAAGTAGTCTAAAACTGAAAGCTGTATGTTATTCAGGATAAATCTCAAGTAGCTTCAGTTTGTAAGTGCTTTTTTCACATGTTCATCTGCAGAAAGGCTTTTTGTTTAGCTAGAGTGTATTTCATGGATTCCTAGGGATGTGCATTCATTTACACTATGTAAGATAACATATTTTAGTTTAAATTTTTAAAGATCTCCTGACTTCACACAGTGCTAAGCTACTACTTAAGATATCAGATCCTCTCACCTCCTCACATGATCTTCAGTCTGGAGAATCAGGCCCCACTCAAACTGTGCAGGTGCATTAACACCATGGAAACTCTGACAGGGAGAGGACAGAGGCACAGTTTACAAACAAGTCAATGATTTTTGATGGAGTTTAGTAATGCAGACAGAAAGCCTGGGGACTTTTACTTATTTGCATATTTGCGCAAAGCCATAACACAATGGTTTTTTATGCTGTGTTAAAAATAATTAGATGAATATTCTGCCCTTCTTTACACCCAAACTAATACTAGTTAATACTATTGTTAAAATTCTTGATTGTAGTTATTGTAATTCACTTACTTCTCTTTTTTGTGAAATTACAATTTCTAATTTCCCTCATGTTTCTTTCTTCCCTTCGGAATGTCTTATTTTACATGCACCAGTCAGCAGGGAAGTAGTTCTACTCTGCATACCATGCATACATATTTTTTAATAGAAACACTTCTGGCAAAAGCTAAATGTCGAGTTGTACTGCAGTTGTATAGCCAGTTGTGTGACATTCTCAAAGCTAGCAAATAAACTGATAATTAACTCAGCTGTAAAAGATTTGGGTTAGACCCTCAACTCGTAAAAATGAATGCACTTCCACTGCAATTAAAGAAACTGTAGCTGCTTACCTTCTTTGTAGACCGTAGACCTCTGTAATAAATCTGACATTTACATTTTAAACATCACAGATCTTCAAAAAATATTCTTGTCTTTGCCAGAATGTTTCAGTATCATAAAAGGGTTAAGATGCTTATGTCTCAAATCAAGAAAACAATAAACCACTAGACCTCTTGAGGTCGTCTGTGTGCAGGAAAGTAATTAGGTCTAGATCTTCCAAATAAAAAATTAGCTGCCAAAATGTGCAGATGGAATTTTTAAATATTGCTTAATAAGGCAAGATGACTAACATATATTGATTCCATTGAATATCTGACCTTTAGATCTTAATTTTGAGCTGCTCCATTATAGCTTAAGAGTGTGCGAAAACTTAAGTATGCACTTGTATGCACTTCCTTTAGAAAGATTCTTCATTTGACCAAATGTGAAAAGTAGTAATCTTGGGCCAAGAAACAGAAAAGGCAGATTCATCCTGAATCAATGAATGAGACATACTGTTTGACAATTGCTAGCGATCATGCATACAGATCCATCTTTTGGAAATTCATCTCTTTGCAAAGCACTTTAAATTTTAAAAAACTGTTTTCAAAATGCACAAGTTTGAAATCTAACTTTACCTGTTCATTTCTCGTTCACTATTTCTTATTGCTAAGTAAATTTATTTGTGTGTGGCTACACGGAATCTACCATTTAGAGCTTGCATCATATGTTCTACACGGTGACCAACAAAGGGGTGCTAGCTTGAAAGTCTTCCTATGCAAATGGGTTGTAATGAAAAATTAGGTTAGCTTCATCCCATAGAAAATCATCCTCCTTAACTAGTATAACTGCAGAAGAAAAGTAATGGAGGGAGATCTGAATAAAGAAGCTGGGAATTTCTGAGCTGAAATACAGGGAGAAAAGACCCCTCAAGCCACAGGTCTCTGTAATAAGTGGGATGCCTTCTATGGTAAAACTTAAAGTGAGTCTGAAGGCTGAGAAGGAACAGTTGTCTGTTAAGGCACAGGAAAACCTCAGAGAAGTCTGAGTCTGTTGAGAACGCTGGAATACATTTGTCATTGTTTTTCAATAGAGAATATACTGCCTTTGTGAATTTAGCAAATTAACATTCATCTTTCTGTCTAGGATTTATGAACAGTGAGGCTGCCATTTCTGAGAAGCGATGTAAGACAGGGGACAGTGTTTGTCATTTTCAGGAAAGGAAAAGAAACATAAATTTGATTGTTTTCTTCATTTACAATACAAAGCATATGAGGTTCCAGTTCTTCCTACTTAGAACTAGTAGAAGGCCTCATAGTAAAAATTGTAATTTTATAGTAAATTGAAGGAAGCTGAAGAGTAAAGAGTATTTTATGATGTACTAGATTAGCTTGAATCTTATACAGTGGTTGAGTTTCTGTGGAGGGACATCAATTTTCTATGTTTGCAACACAGCATATTATATTTAATGAAAAAAAAGTGCTTATTCCCAGACAGTTTACCTTGAACGTCTGTAGAGAACATGCTATTAAGTTTTTAAAAAGTTGATGAGATGGTAAGCTTCTAAATCATCCCAGAAGGGGGCTGAAATCTGTTCATACTGATCCTTGAAGCTGCAAACATGAGAGCATTCATACAGTGCATGGATTGTTTTTGAAATTTGTTAGTTTTCTACAGCTGCAGAAATGATGGAGTTTTGTACATTTTCAATGCCTACTGAGAAAGTGATTAAGACAATGCAGATGTTACAAATACAGTACTGAAGGTGCTAAGACATTTTGGAAGTGCCTTTCCATTGTATTATTCACTTTTCTTCTCTGCTTACAAAGACTGCAGAAGTATTTATCTACCATAAAACAATGAAAACAACAAAGAAATGGCTCCTGAAGTTAAATTGATTTCTGCTTTGTAAAGTTCAGGTAGAATCATTGTAATATAATTTTTAAAAGATTTGAATGGTATGAATATTATATCCTATGCAGCATGCCTCTTTCTTTTTACAAACTGAAAGATTTGTATTCTGTTAGCCCAAACTGTTCTTTAAAAAAGAAAGAGTTCAGTGGTTTGACTGGTTCTTCCATATATTTAATATGTTTCCTCAGCACTGTAAATTATTTTGTGACAGACTTTTTCATGTGTTGCATATTCTTATTACTTGGATTGCCACTCTGAAATGTGAGGAGAAATCCTGTACCAAAAAGTTCCTTTCAAAAGAATGTGAGTGGAGGAAAAGAATTAGAAAATAAAGTAGGCTTTGGTACTTTTACTGCTTATAGTAAAACACTTATTCATGGCAATTCTGATGGAATTCTAATACAGAGTTATTACTAGAATCAGCAGCTCACTTTACTTCCTATGCATTGCATTTTATTTGTTCTTTTGAGCGCATTTTAAAGATGTAAGATAGTAAAATGTCTCTTTCTAAACCTGCCTTTTTCACAAACCTTTTCATGAACTCTTTATGAAGTTTCTAGTCTAGACCAAAATAATTAAGGAAAAATAACCTTGAGGTTTATTCTGTGAGCAGAACAGTGACTTGTCCAATCACTGTAGGAAAGGGTGGCAGATTGTGATTGATGCTTTCAGAAGAACTACAAAGTGAAGTGTATGAATGGTACCTTAGCTTTTTAACTGTGTATGACAAATGCAGGCACTGTGAGAAGCTCTTTATCCCCAAATGCTTCGGAAGCACATAGCAAATTTCATATGGATGAGCCTATGAGAAGACTATCTAAAGAGCTAATCTAAAATCTCATTTTCAGAGTTGATTCTGGTGTTTCAGAAGAGAACATCTCCCTGAATATAGATCTTATATCAGGAGGATTAGGACGTCAGTGATTAATATGAATTTCATTTTTAGACACATCGTGGGATTTCTATGGCGTATATAAAAACTGAACTTGTTGAACAGCATGTCCCTTTTCAATTACAGTTTTAATGAAGAAATTACTTTTAAAGGAAAAAAACTCTCATGAGTTTAATATTATAAAAAGCTGTTTCTTTTTTTTAATATATTTCTTTCTCCTATCCTTCAATCAGATACATTTCGTTGTTCTTGATGAAACAATAACATATTCATTATTTTGCTAGGTTGTAGCATTTTTATAATGAAGATAACCAATTTCTTCTCTTCTAACTTTATCAACTTCACTGTAGTTCCACTGGCATCTGGGGAAATTGAATGTTTGAATGAGACCTATTGGCAAGCTTTACTTGTTAATTTCCTAACTCCCAAACAAGAGGCTGAGTATTGTATCAGTTTTTAAACCGTGTCTGGTGAAAATTTGCTCCAGTGCTAAGCTTGATGATCTCTTGTATGGCGAGAAGAAAGACAGATCACCAACCTACTTGCCAGCACTGCCATCAAAAACCTTGATTTAATTCCAGGTACATTCAGAAATTTATTAAATGTTTCAAGTTTTATTTCAGTCTGAAATTTTAAGCATTCATCTTCCTTCCAAATCAGAATAAATAAATTTGGTTGAAAAGTCTCACTCTATGAAAAATGAATGGTAAGGATGTAGTACACAATCATAAATGTGTAAAAGGCCAGTTTCATGTGGTCTAAAAGGTATTGAAAGTTACACTCATCAACTCATAAATGGTGCTGCTGTTTAAATGTCAATCACCTGAAAGGTATGATTCACATCTTTTTGCAACACATTTTGCTCCATTCAAAATATAAGAAACCAATGACACTGCAGGATATCTTTCGCACATGCAGTGCCGAAATTTCCATTGAAAAACACGTGTACAAGTTGCACATGAACAGTCTTTCATTTTGCAGTTGTGCCTTGGATGTATATTCAGAATATATATCACATACACAGAAATATTTAGAAAAGAATCTAAGCCAGTCTGGCTATTTTTCAAGTATCAGTAACAATTTGATATTTATATGCAAAATAGATAGATAGATAGATAGATAGATAGATAGATAGATAGATAGATAGATAGA